>NW_007741201.1:1303-10054 GCF_000696425.1 Galeopterus variegatus | reverse complement strand
AACACACAGTATTTCTATTTCTTTGCCTGTTTTATTTCACTTAATATAACTTCTTCTGTCCATCCATGTTGCAGCGAATTGTAGCAATTCATTATTTTTTTATAGCAGAAGAGTATTCCATTGTGTAGATATACGTTAGCTGTATCCACTCATCTGGTGATGGGCATTTAGACTGGTTCCATCTCTTGGCTATTGTAAATACTGCTGCAATAAACATGGCAGTACAAGTTTTCCTTGGACACGATGATTTCTGTTCCTCTGGTTATATACCCAGCAGTGGAATACTAGGTGATATGGTAGATCTATCTGTAATTTTTTAAGAAAACCCCATAACATTTTCCATAAAGGCAGCACCATTTTGCAGTCCCACCAACAGTGTAGGAGGATCTGTTTTTTCTGCATCCTCGTCAGCATTTATCATTCTCAGTACTTTGGATATGAGCCACCCTAACTGGAGTGAGATGGTATCTCAAAGAGGTTTTGATTTGCATTTCATGAATTCTGAGTGATGTTTAGCATTTTTTCATGTGTCTGTTGGCCATTTCTATATCTTCCTTTGAGAAATGACTCTTCAGCTCTTTTATCCATTTTTAAATTGGGTAACTTTTTTTTTGCTGTTAAGTTGCTTGAGTTCCTTGTATATTCTGGATATTAATCCTTGGTCAGATGTATATTTTGTAAATATTTTCTCCCACTATGTTGGTTATCTCTTCACTCTTTTGTTTCTTTTGCTGTGCAGAGGCTATTTAGTTTGATATAATTCCATTTGTTTATTTTTCCTTTGTCTGCCTTTGCTTTTGGGGTCAAATTCATAAAGTCTATATCCAGTCTTACTTCCTGGAGTGTTTCCCATATGTTTTCTTTAAGGAGCCTTATTGTTTCAGGACATATATTTAATTCCTTAATCCATTTTGAGTTGATTTTCGTATATTGCAAGAGGGACAGATCTAGTTTCATTCTCCTACGTATGAATGTCTAATTTTCCCAGCACCATTTACTGAAGAGGCAGTCTCTTCCCCAGTTTGTAGACTTGGTTCTTTTGTCAAAGATAAAATGACTGTAGGTGCATGGGTTGATTTCTGGATTCTCTACTCTGTTCCCTTGGTCTGTGTGTCTGTTTTTATGCCAGTACCATGCTGTTTTGGTTGCTATAGCTTTGTAGTATAGTTTAAAAGCCAGGTAATGTTATGACTCTGGCTTTATTGTTTTTGTTTGTTATTCTTTTGGCTATTTTGGTCTTTTGTTATTACATATGAATGTTAGGATTGTTTTTTCCATTTCTGAGAAAAATGTCTTTGGAATTCCCATGGGGATTGTATTGACTCTGTTGATCACTTTGAATAGTGTGGTCATTTTCATAATGCTAATTCTTCCAATCCAAGAGCATGGGATATCTTTCCATCTTCTTGTGTCCTCTTTAATTTCTCTGAACTGTGGTTTGTATTTCTTGTCATAGAGATTTTTCACATCCTTGGTTAACTTTATTCCTAGGTATTTTATGGTTTTGGTGACTACTGTAAATGGGGTAGCTTCCTTCATTTCTTTTTCTGCTAGTTCATTGTTGGAGTATAGAAATTCTAGGGATTTTTGCATGTTGATTTTGTTTCCTGTAAGTTTGCTGAAATCATTTATAAGCTCTAAGAGTTTTTTGGTAGAGGCTTTAGGCTGTTTGATATATAGGATCATGTCATGTGCAAAAAGGGACAGTTTGACTTCATCCTTTCCATTCTGGATGCCCTTTATTTCCTTCTCTTCTCTGATTGCTGTGGCTTGTACTTCCAACACTATATTGAATAGGAGTGGTGAGAATGGGCATCCTTGTCTAGTTCCTGTTCTTAAGAAAAAACTTTCAATGTTTCCCCATTCAGGATGATACTGGCAGTGGGTTTGTCATATATGGCTTTAATTGTGTTGAAGTACTTTCATTTCATATCCAGTTTATAGAGAGTCTTTATCATAAATGAATGTTCAGTTTTGTCAAATGATATTTCAGTGTTTATAGAGATGATCATATGGTATTTTTATTTGATTTTTTGGATGTGGTATACCACATTTATTGTTTTGCATACATTGAACCAACCTTGCATCCCTGGGATGATTCCCACTTGATCATGTTGTATTATTTTGTGTATGCGCTGCTGTATTCTATTAGCTAGTATTTCATTGAGGATTTTTGCATCTATATTCAGCAAAGATATTGGCCTGTGGTTTTCTTTTTTGTTATATTTTTGTTTTTGGTAACAGGGTGATGTTTGCCTCACGGAATGAGTTTGGGAGAATGGCCTCTGTTTCAATTTCTTGGAATAGTTTGTACAGAATTGGCATTAATTCTTCTTTAAAGGTTTCATAGAATTCTGCACTGAAGCCATCTGGTCCTGGGCTTTTCTTTGTTGGGGGACTGCTGATAATAGCTTCAAATGCTTTGACTATTATTGGTCTGTTCAGATCTTCTGTGTCTTTTTGGCTCAGTCTTAGTAGTTTTTGTCTGTCCCAAAATTTATCCATTTCCTCCAGGCTATCAAATTTGTTGGCCTATAGTTGTTTATAGTACTCTCTAATGATTCCATGTATTTCTGAGGTATTGGTTGTAATATCATTTTTCATTTCTAATTTTTGTTATTTGTATCTTCTCTTTTCTTTTTTTAGATAGCCTTGCTTATGGCTTCTCAATTTTATTTATTTTCTCAAAAAATCAACTTTTTGTTTCATTGATCTGTTGTATAATTTTGGGTTTTTCTATTTCATTTAGTTCTGTTCTGATCCTAATTATTTCTTTATATCTGTTAACTTTAGGCTTGGATTATTCCTGTTTTTCTAGTTCCTTAAGGTGAAGTGTTAACGTTGTTTACTTACCATCTTTCCATTCTCCTGAAGTAAGCATTTGTTACAATAAATTTCTCCCTCAGTACTGCTTTTGCACTATCCCACAGGTTTTGGTTTGATGTGTCATTATTTTCATTAATTTCAATATATTTTTTGATTTCCCGTTTCATTTATTCTTGGACCCATATGTCATTGAATAGAATAATGTTTAATTTCCATGTGTTTGTATTTTTTCCAGTGTTTCATTTGTTACTGATTTCTAGTTTTAATCCATTGTGGTCTGAAAAAAATACATAGAATAATTCCAGTTTTTTAAAATTTGTTGAGACTTGATTTGTGACATAACATGTAGTCTATCCTGGAGAATGTTAGATGTACTGATGAAAAGAATGAATATTATGTGCTCGTTGGATGAGATGTTCTGTAGATATCTCCCAATTCCAATTGGTACAAAATGTTTCTCTGTTGATGTTTTGCCTAGATGATCTGTCCAATGTTAATGGTTTTCAGGTCCCCTACTATTATGGTATTGGTATCTTTATCTTTCTTTTGGTCTAATAATGTTTGATATATAAATCCGGCTGCTCCAATTTTGGGTACATATATATTTATGATTGTTATCTCTTCTTGTTGGGTAGATTCTTTTATCATTGTATAGTGGCTTCTTTATCTCTTTCTATGGTGTTTGGTTGAAAGTCTATTTTACATGATATGAGAACAGCTCCTTCAGCTCATTTTTCATTTCTATTTGCATGGTACATCTTTTTCCATCCTTTCACTCTTAGTCAAGGTGTGTCTCTACAGGTGAGGTGAGTATCTGGAAGGCAGCATATTGTTGGGTCCTCTTGTTAATCCAGTCAGTCATTCTGTGTCTTTTGAATGGATAAATTAACCCTTCTACATAAAGAGTTATTATTGAAAGGTGTTGATTTACTCCCAGCATTTTATTAAGTTTTGTTTGGAAGTTTTCAATATCTTTGTTCCTTTTTTTTCTGATTTAATGTTTGTCTTCTGTGTTCGTTGGTTTCTTGGGATGGTAGATAAACTATTTTCCTCTTTATTGTTAGCATTTTTATTTTACTGGTGGGTTATGTTCTTTCTCGTGTATTCATGGTAGTGATGGTTGTTTTTCAGGTACCAGACCCAGTACTCCCTTGGGAATTTCTTATGAGACTGGTCATGTGGTAGTGAACTCCTGCAGTTTTTGTCTGTCTGGGAAATATACTATTTGTCCTTCATTTTAGAAGGATAGCCGTGCTGGGTAAAGTATTCTTGGCTGGCAATTTTTTCTTTCAGTATTTAGAATAAATCGTAACATTCTCTTCTGGCTCTTAGGGTTTATGATGAAAAGTCTGCTGTTAGTCTGATAGGGGCTCACTCATAGATGAGGACACTTCTCTCTTGCAGCTTTTATGGTTCTCTCTTTGCCTTTGAGTTTTGCCAGTTTGACTATAACATGTCTTGGAGAGGTCCTTTTTGGGTTGAATATGTTTGGTGATCTTTGAGCTTTCTGAATGTGAAGATCTGTCTTTCTCCCTAGACCTGGAAAGTTTTCTGCTATTATTTCATTGCGTATGTTTTCAATGCCATTTCCTTTTTCTGCCACCTGAGGAACACCCATGATTTGGATATTTGAGTGCTTAAGGTTGTCTGTTGTATCTCTTAGATTTTCTTCAAGTTTATAAATTCTTTTTTTTTCTTTCTATCTTCCTTCCTTCCTTCCTTCCTTCCTTCCTTCCTTCCTTCCTTCCTTCCGTCCGTCCGTCTTTTCTTTTCTTTCTTCCTCCTGTGTTATTTCAAACAGCCCATCTTCAAGGTCAGAAATTCTCTCTTCTAGCCTGCTGCTTTTGCTTTCTGTTGTGTTTTTTATTTCATTGAATGAATCCTTCAGCTCCACAAGCTATGCTACATTTTTTTTCAGGGCATTGATTTCTTTGTATATTTTCTCTTTCAGGTCCTGTATACTTTGTCTCATTTTGTTGTGTTTTCTAACTGAGTTTTCTTGTTTCTTATTTAGTTTCTTTAGAATTGTTGCTGACAATTCCTTGTCAGTCATCTCAAAGACTTCCTGTTCCATAGGATCTAGAACCTGAGAGTTATTATATTCCTTTGGTGGTGTCATACTTTCATGGTTTTTCATATTTCTAATATAGCTCTCTTGGTGTTTAGTCATTGTGGTAGAGGCTATCACAGTCTACTTATTCCACCCTGGTGTCTGCAGCAATATCTGGGAGTTTTGTTGACACTTAGCTGCCTGTTGCTACCTTGGGGCCTGAGGGTCATTGGGATGGCCCTCATGGGAAAGAGACTCTCCTGGCCTGGATCCCATGGAGGCTACCAGTTCAGTGCTGCTGCCTCAGAGTCTGGATGTTGGCAGGTCAGGCCTCTCGGTGGAAGGGAAAAAACTCATTTTTAAAAATTGCATCTTATTTTGTCCTCTAAATAACAGTAAAGCATAGCTTTAATTCTGAAAAACTAAGCATTATGAATGGGAAATGAGTGGAAAGTAATGAACCAAATGAATTTTTTTTCCTACAAAATTTTGCTTCACTAACTGCAGAGTATAAGAGCATCACAGCATCTAAAATAATAACTACATTGTTGTTAATATTTCTCAAAGTGTGAACTTTGGGCAAACTACTGATCTATAAAATGTACATACCAATAGAAAAGGTTGTGAATTATTATCTGACTTGTTACTATATAAAGTAATAGCACTTTTCTCCCAATACTCATGATAGCCATAGATAACTACAGCTATTACAAAATATGAAAAATGTATACCTTGGGGGCTAAAAACAAGGTCAAACATAGGTTTGTTGGAAGGAGTAAGTAAAGGAAAGATGGAAGGGGATTGCTCCCAAGGGGGAGTCAACACTGAACTATTATGAAGTGGGTGTTTCAATGAGGTCTTCTGGGATATGATGCATCCTTTACAACAGAAAGCTCTGGCACATAGTGCTGGTGTAAGTCACACTGTGACAGCACTCACAGGGACGGGCTTACATTGGTTCTAAAACAAACCTCTCCCTCCCCCCATCCCTGCCTTCACAGAGCAAGGGCTGCTGCTACATCCTTCATCCTAATTCACGTTCTCTCATAGGGTCTGTTCTGACTACTCACTGGCAATGTCAGCTCTGTGGCTTTTTCTTGTGTCTGTGGCTTGGGTTTGTAAGTGGACTTTCCTCCTTTCTTGTCCTTTCATTATGCTTATGTCCAGAGTCAACGTTTTAGTGCCTCTTATGTCTCTTTCTTGTTTTTCAGGTGGAGACATCAAAATAAGACAATCTCAGGATCAACTCTCCTTTACCCGAAGGCCCAACAGAACAGTGCACATAAGCTGCAAGCTCTCTGGCATTCCCCTCAAGAATGCATTGTGCACTGGTACCAAGAAAAAGAAGGGGAGTCCCTGAAACGAATCTTCTATGGCTCATACAAGAATTATAAGCATGAGAAGCTCAATTCCCACTTGGAGACAGATAAGAGAGATGATGGTATCTTCTACCTAGTAATTAATAATGTTGCTCAGTCAGATGAAGCCACATACTTTTGTGCCTGCTGGGATCTCACAGTGTCACAGAGCCAGAAGGGACCTGTAAGGAAACCTCCCTGACACCCCCAACTGTTTCATACTCGTGTGACGACAGCAGACTCTCTAATGCTCCTATTCTAGGAATAGACTTCAGCACAGGATGGGCCTTGGGACAGTGTCCCACTTCAAACAAGAAAGCTTGGTCCCAGAGACAGCAAGTGACTTGTCCTGAGCTGGGTAACCACAGAGACAGGGCCACACTCCTGCATTTCGTATTCTCAGTCCAGTGCCTCTTCCTGTCTTGCTGCGGTCAGTGTTGAACCTCTTGTAGCAAAGTTGCATTTCTTGCCAAAGGAGCTGTCACAGCTGTGCCTTATCTTCATAAGTGATTCCCTCAGAACCCAAGCAGGTCTGACATATAGGGCAAGTGTGTGACTACCACAGTGTTGAGAGGGGGATAAAGTCAGCAGGGCATGGACTCCACCTGCCAAACCAGGGCCCACATTTCCTTCTATTCACTCTGAAACATGGGGTCAGTCTTAACTGCATGTCTGTGCACTTGGTTCAAGTTTGGCATCATTGGCCCACTTTTTGTCTTGTTAGAAAGATGCAGGACATCTTCATATCCGAGATCTTACCAACTACACTGAAAATAACAAGAACCCCAGGAAGAACAGTTTCTATACCATTACATTATAACTAAATACCTCTCTTTTTGGTGTCTAATAAGTGGTCAAAAAAATTATTGATTCCAAGGCCAACATTCATTGACCCCAATCCCCACGTATTGTCATCCCGATCTCCACAACATGTTTTACTTTATCCCCAAATTCTCTTATCTCATTAAGAGGGAACGGTACTTTTGTCACATCTCACAATGGCAAGGATGTTTTGTTGAGCTAATGATGTTTTCTTGACCTTCCACTTCTCTGGAGCCATAGAGCCCGGCTGTTGCCTGCCCAGGGTCATGAAGCCCTGCTAATAGCCTTCTCACACTAAAGATATAAATGCTGTGACCTTTCTGCCATTTTCTCCTTCTTACTGCTTGCACATCCCTAGGCGTAGATCACCGCTGCATTGTTTTCGATAGCTGAGAAATGTTCCATCTCCCGGAATGATTTGCCCTGTAGTTTTTCCCTGAAAACATCTGCATACTTAATTATCTGCTGATTCCCTTCTGCTGTCTATACAAACTGTGACCTTCTGGCTAATAAACGAGACTTGATCAGAATACTGTCTTGTCTCCATTTCTCGCGTCTCTTGTTTCATCCAATTCCCACTCCCCACTCCAGGGTCTGTGTTGAATATCCCGTGGGTCAGGACATTTTTGGTGCCCAAACATGGGGCACTGGATATGGGGGACACCGTGAGGAAGGGCGCATCGGAGGGTCGACCACTGAAAATGAAAGAGTAAAACCTTCATCCACCTGGGATAAGGTGAGTAAGCGTGCCCGAAAATGGGACAAGAATTAAGAATTAAGAATTAAGAATCAAGAATCAAGAATTAAGAATTAAGAATTAAGTTGTCATGATGTCTACATAAAACAGTTACAAAAAGCTTTAAAGATGCGAGGTGTAAAGTTTAAAACAAGTGATCTATTAAGATTTTTTGATTTCATGAAGAATCTTTGTCCTTGGTTCCCAGAAGAAGGGACTACTAATTATAAAAGGTGGTCTCGTGTTGGAGACATCTGTGGGTTCCGGGGTGCTGAGGATAGAAGCTGAGATAGCATAGTGTGAGATATTAGTGGTCCAGGAGACAAAGGTGGAGATTTCAGGGGTTCCAGGAACACAGACTGGGGCAGCAGAAGCTGAGATATTGGGGGCCCAGGAGATACCATCTGGGGGTTCAGGGGGCCCAGTGATGGATTCTGAGATAGCAGAGGCCCAGAAAACAGAGATGGGGACTTCAGGAGTCTCAGGGCCAGAGGCTGGTGAGGCAGGAGTCACAGCATAAGGAAGTTGCAGATAAGTTTTTCTGTTAAGAAAAGAGAATACAGTGCTAGGAAGTGTAAATAGTGAGCAGCTTACTAAGATATTGCTTAGCGTTTTAGGTTCATAATTTTGGTAATGTTAAAAGATATGAGGAAAAAGGAAGACTTCAAGCTTGAGAGAAGAAAAAATGCTTATAGAACAAGATGGAGGTTGAGAATGAACCTTTTCATGGTGTAAAAAAAAAAAATTCTTTAAAAAAGATGTTGAGAGGAAGAACAATGGAAAATTCCCTGTCTAAGAATAAGAGCCTTTTNGAAATCAGGTAAAAAATAACATAAGACAATAGTATCAAAGCCATGGGGGAGCTAATATGCCGGTCTCTCCCTTTTCTATTTGGAGTGCATTAAGGCAAGGCATTAAATGTAAATGAATTTACTGTACCGGGAGACAATCCTCAAGAG
>NW_007741201.1:0-366 GCF_000696425.1 Galeopterus variegatus | reverse complement strand
AAGAAGGGACCAACTTCAGGGTCCCAAGATAGCTTATTCCCGGTTGCAGCTTCTAAGCAAAAGCTCAATTTAACATCTAATAATCCATTGGATAAGGAAAGAACTAATGACTCTGATGAGGATCCTTTAACCCCTGAAAATCAGAAAAACCTAGAAGAAGAGGCAACTAAATATCATCAAGAAAAATGGCCTCCTAGTAAATGTTTTCTTCATCATCCTTTTTCAAAAAAAAAAAATCCCCAGAACTAGGGGAGACTGGCTTTCAAAGAGCAATAAAACAGGCTCAAAAAGAAGGCGATTTCTCGTATTCTCCTGTGTCTTATGAGGGGAATGAGCCTAGATGTGAGCCATTACCCTACAAGTTAT
>NW_007741200.1:25854-26459 GCF_000696425.1 Galeopterus variegatus | reverse complement strand
GAGGAGCCCTGTCACAGGCAAAGAGCAAAGGGTAGAATGGGGAGGGGGCGGCAGGCGGGGACGCAGCTTGGCTGGGCTGCTGGCAGGGCCTCCTGCTCCCAGTTGCTGGCAGGTGAGTTCTGGGGCGTGCCAGGGTTTCTGCTAGGTCTGGCTGAAGCTTTCCCCTCTGAGCGACCTGTCAGACCTGTTTCCTTCACCCCTCTTCCCACCCTGTGCCCTCTGCCCTCTGCTACCCACACCTCAGAGCATAAGGCTCAGCCCTGGCAGATGCAAGCCTCCTCCAGGGGATGCCTGCTCAGGGGAGGGTTCCTGGCTTCCTGGCTTGCTCTGCTCCCTACCTACTTTGGGGCCTTGGACAAATCCCAGGTCTCCCTCCATTATGATAGAGATTCCCTTTCGTGCACCCGGACAGTGTCATGGCACTCTGCAGTTATTTGTAGAATCATTTATTTCATCTCTTCTACTTGCCTGGGAGCCCCAGGCAGGCAGCATCTGTGAGGGGCTGGAGGGGTCTGCACAGAGCAGGCGCTCAGTACATTTGATGAATGAATTGATAAAATACGTGGTTGGTGACCCTCTCCTAACCCCCATTTTGTTGATGAGGA
>NW_007741200.1:23540-24994 GCF_000696425.1 Galeopterus variegatus | reverse complement strand
TTGGGGATGGAGTGGGTGGGCAAAGGTACAAACCTGACTTCACCCCAGCCCTGCCAGTCATTCTGTCCTTGGCTTCCTTGGGGGGATGCAGGGGAGGCTGCATGGTCTAGAGCCTCCTGGATAAGGACACCTCCCAGCCCCCTTTGGTAACTTCGCCCTGGCTCTGCCTCCTGCATTGCTAACCTCACCCCTCCTGCAGACTGGGAGGGGTTAGGACCTAGATTGGGGCATTCCAGTTCACTCTGGAGCTGTCCTGAGGGCTGTGGAGAGATGGGGTCAATATAAAGGTAAATATCTCTGAGATATCTGAGAAAAGGGACCTGGGAGGCCCTTCATTCAACCCCACACATTTGTTTTATAGATGGATGACAGGAAGACCAGAGAAAGGCAGGCAAGTGCAGGACCAGAGAGCTGAGATTGGAGGCTCTGAGACTCTCAGGCCAGTGCTTCCTCACTGCACAACCTTGCTAAGAGTGCCCTTAATCTCCCTGAGCATACACTAGATGAACCTTACAGGATGGATATTCTAGTTGTTGAATGGTTTTACCCATAAGCCTCTTCTTTGGCAAGACTGTGTGCGTATGTGTGTGTTTTGTGGTGTGGTGGTGTGGGGTGGCTCAGTCTGAGTGAGTCATTGTGGAAGGTGCCAGCCCTAAAGAATTCATTCCCCTCACTCCCCATTTGCATATCACTGGTCTGGCAAATGTGGCTTGTTCCTCAGACTGGAACCCAGAACTGGTTTCCAGTGGGCCTGGTGATTGTTGGGTCTAACTTCAGGGAGTTAGATTATGACTGTTTGCCTACCTATCTCTATCTGTCTTTCTATTCATGTACAAATACATGTTAGTGCAGGACACTTAGAAAACGAAAAGGAAAAAGAAGAAAATAAAAAACAGCCACTGTTAATGTTAGGGTTTCTTTTTTTCCCCTTTCTTTGTAGTTGCTTAACCTTACAAATATTCTTAAATGGAGTGAGCTTGCTGTGATATCTCCTCTCCCCTTGTAGGTCACATTTTGAATGACTGCCTAGCACTGCACTGGATGTTTGTAATATATATGTCTAACCAATCCCCTATTGCTGGGCATTTAGTTTGTTTCAGTTTTTCAAACTTCTAGACAATACCGCAGTGGACATGTTCATGGGTAAATTTGTGCATGTCTATGACTATTCTTTATTTCAGTGGGGATATCCATATATCTTTGAGGTGTTTTTCTGTATGGGCTTAGATTTGCAGAAAGGGTATGTCCTGGGCACCAGGGAAGCACAGTGGTATCTAGTGTCTGCTTGACCAAAGGTAAAATAGGGAGATTGGAGTAAGTGAGCCTTCGAGAAATCATATGGTGATGCTGTGGTTTGAGTGTGTCCCCCAAAGTTCATGTGTTGGAAATTAATTCCCAATGCAAGAGGGTGAAAGGTGGGACCTTTAAGAGTTGATTAGGTCATGAGGGCTCTG
>NW_007741200.1:19748-22540 GCF_000696425.1 Galeopterus variegatus | reverse complement strand
TTACAAAAGACCTGCTGTCTATGTTGCCTTGGCCTTGGGGGTGGAGAGCACACCATGCTCTAAAGAAGGAGGCAAGAATATCTATCCCACTAGTTCTGTGAAGATTTTTCTCTTTCCATCTGATTTTTGCTAAAGGTCCCTTGAGCATGTCTCGGCGTTGCTGAGGAAAGATAAAGGAAGAGGCTTTGATTCATATTTGGTGGGAGGTGGTGGGGGACAGAGAGCAGGGGCTGCCTGCATTGCAGCCCGCAGGCTCAGAGGTGGCAGCTGAAGTAGCCAGGGGAAATTCAGGGGGCAGGGAAATATCCGTAATACTTGAAGCATCTCCTTCTGGAGCTCCTCTGTACTGAGAGCCTGCAGGGTTTTGTGCATTCCCTCCCACTTTCCATATGAGGAGACTGAGGTCCTCAGAATTTAAGTGACTTTCTGGAGATGCACAGCTGATTAAGTAGTGCCAGGGAAGATTATGAAACATTTTAAAATAGGCAAAAAAGTTTACCAGGTGTCCTTTTAATTGACTATTACATGTTATCTGTTTATCGAGGCCTTTGTGCCTGTCATGGTCTCTGAGCTATTTCATTATTCTGTAAGCTGTAGAAAACTGATAATAATGCAAACTATTTTTGTCCACTGAGATGCGAATGAGATTTGTCAGATGAGGTCAATGGACATCTGAGCTGGGTGGGCTAAGAGCTATACACGTATACATACATGCTCTTTGGATTCTTCCTTGAATCATGTATAACATCTACCTGGTTCTCTCATTAATGAGTTAAATAAAAGCTTTGACACATGTTCATTTTATATTTGTGTAGCATTCATGATTTTATCCTTTAAAAATATATTCTTCAACAGTAGAAAGCTTAGAATTTCACTCAGATGGGTCTGTCTTATACCAGAGGTTTGTATTTATTGGAGGCATTAGGGTCTTGGGACCTCAGAAGAGGGGGAGATTAGTGTGGGCTGGGTCAGTCCTAGAGGGCTTTCTGGAAGAGCGTGGCCTTGAGGGGTGTGGAAGTGTTTATAGAGCATTACCTGAAAATAGAGGGCTTTCTAGGTCAGAAGGCAGGGCCTATGGTCAGGAAAGAGTTTGGAGGCAGGTGAAGAGGCCTGTCTGAATGAAGAGTGGGTTCTGAGGTCAGATGGGAGATGGGAGTGAGATTCCCATAAGTAAGGGGGGCTGCACTGGATGCTCTAGGCAGCAGGGAGCCACTGCAGGCTCTTGAGAGAGGAAGGGACTTAATGAAATAGACCTGTTAAGAAGGCTGCTCTCTGGGGTTCTAGACACTTCTGGGGATTTGATAAACCGTGACTACCCTTTCTCCTGGCTGGAGAGGCTGGGTCAGGCTGCCTCTGTCTGTCTCATCTTAGGAGGGAAGCCGCATTTCAGGGCCCTGGGAGAAGTCCCCAGGTGCTGAAGTGTAAAAGGCAGCCCCTTCTTTCCTATTCCCATGGTCTCTTTTGGGAGAGTTTATTTCTGGGCTTCCTTGAAGATTTGTATTCAGGGCAGTGCTAATTTCAGGGCCAGGTGAGGGGTGGACAGCGACTACATACAGAACTTACTGCTGCTGCTCCCAGCCCGGTCCTGCATCTCGTAGAGGCCATACTCTGTGTTAGCCATGCCACATGTGTTATTTAATTCCATCCTCTCAAAATTCTGCAGAGGCAGGTAATGATTTCTCTGTTTTCCAAATGCAGCCATGAGATTTACGGAAGTAACTTGTTCAAGGTCACACAGCTAATTAGAGGCAGGCCCCAGATTTGTACCCAAGACTGCTGCAAACAGGTTAAACCAAAATAGACCAAATCTTTCCATTCCAGGACTCACAGCATATAGGAGGTGACACACATGAACAAGAGTCACAGAGATGAATGTAAAGTTGCATCAATGAGACGTGGTGCAAAGGTGTGACCATGTCACGGTGTGGGATGTGGCAGGAGAAGTGGACAGAAGCCATGATTTTGATCCAAAGAGCAAAGGCATTAGAATGTTTTAAACAATACTGGAGTGGCATAAGCAAACGTGTATTTTGAAAAGGCAGCTTTATTGGTAGTGGGGAGATGGATGGTTGTCAGGTGGTGGTCACACTAGCCCAGGAGAGAAGTGATGGTGACCCTGGGGTGGAGCAAGATGGCCCAGTTGGAGAGAAATGACAGAGGTTTACTCAGTAGGACATGTGTTGTCTTGGGAATGGGGACTGTGGCAGGAGAAGGAGTCCATATGCTAGATTACTAGTTGGTGCAGCTGGGTGGCTGGTGTTGTCATTTACTAAGGAGCAGAACACTGGACAAGAATCAAGTTTGGGAAAGAAGGATATAAGTTTGATTTTACACATGTTGAATTTCAGGTGTCATCAGCAGGCAGCAGAACTCTGACAGTTGTCCTGGCCACAAAGACAGCCAAAGGACTGAACCCTAGGCTTAGACACGCAGGCATCAGAATTGATTGATCTGTCATCCACCTGTCTAACCTCCCATGAACCACTTATCCCACCTTCCATCTTCCAATCCATCCATCCATCCATCCATCTGTCCGTCCATCCATCCATCCATCCATCCATCCATCCATCCATCCATCCATCCATCTCCATCCATCCATCCATCTCCTCTCATCTATCCACCTCTCTATTCTCCTACACATCCACTTACTCTTTCTCCCATTCACCTATCCATACAAACTCCTGTTTATCAACCCTTAGACCCCATCTGCATCCATCCAAGTGTATGTCCCATACATACTTACAGATGCCCACTCCAGGCTGAGCACTCTGCTCTAAACTGGTAAAAAAAAA
>NW_007741200.1:17249-18264 GCF_000696425.1 Galeopterus variegatus | reverse complement strand
TAGGAGAGAGAATAGCTTATATTTACAAAGGTGGTACAGGTGGTGAGAGACCAGGGTGATTACAGGGACACAGGCAACTTGGATTATTGGAAGCAAATGTGAATGTGAATGAGTGGTGTCTTATGTAAGAAATTTGGAAAGGCAGTTCATAAATACCTTGAATGACAGGCTGAAAAACTTGGGGGCCATGTAAGAACTTTTAGTATGGGGTGATGTGGTCAAATTTGTGTTGTAGGGAAATCTCTTGGTCTACTGTGTGGAAGGTGGCTTGGGGTAGGTGTATGCAGAGAGGATCAGATGATCCAGCCTTTGCAGAATGAGCACTTAGGGCTCCTTGGGCCCAGGCTCTGTGGTTGGCTTAGGCCCCCACATTTGGTGTGGACCGCAACCTAGTTCTTATCCCACCTGCTCTGCCAAAGCTGAAGTCAAGGCAACCATTCTGAGGGTTGTGGCCATGAGGAAGATTTAGGGGTTTTCCACTTTCCAGGGGGTATTTGGTANTCCTTTGACTCTGTGAAATCTCCATCCTGGTGGCTTGCAAGTGACACCTGACAATGTTCAGACCAGTTGGAGCTGCTACAATGAGTCAGCAGTGACCCCAGTCTTCAGACAGCTTGCAGCAGGGGTGAAGGACAGATGTTCCACTGACCTGGACCAAGGAATACCAGTGAGTGGAGGGGAAATAGCTCATGCTGTAGAGTTGGGTGAATTTGAGTTCAAATCTTATTTCCACGACTCACTGGATGTATGACCTTGGACAAGTCACTTTATTTCTTCTGAACTTCAGTTTCTTCACTTGTGGTATGGGAAAAATATTTATTTATCTAAGTTTAGATTTTTTCTTTGGTAGCAAGTAATGGGAACTAACTTAAATTATTTTAAGCAAAAAAGGACAATTTTTAGAATCCAAATCTGGGCATTTTGAGGCCCTGAAGTGGGAAACAGAGGAGCAATCAGACCCTGGCAGGACTCTGCCTTTTGTCTCTGTGCCTCTCTGTTTAGTCACTTAATTTTT
>NW_007741200.1:7236-17073 GCF_000696425.1 Galeopterus variegatus | reverse complement strand
CATCAATTGCTCACTGGCTTGTCTGTCAAGGACAGTAGGGAGTGTCTCAGTGTCATGCTCCACTTTTCTGCCTCTATGATTTGTATCCACAAAGCCAAGTAACTTCCCATCAGTTATGCTATAATGTTTCCTTTGACTCTGTGAAATCTCCATCCTGGTGGCTTGCAAGTGACACCTGACAATGTTCAGCCCAGGTGGAGCTGCTACAATGAGTCAGCAGTGACCCCAGTCTTCAAACAGCTTGCAGCAGGGGTGAAGGACAGATGTTCCACTGACCTGGAAAAAGGAATACCAGTGCGTGGAGGGGAAATAGCTCATGCTGTACAGTTGGGTGAATTTGCGTTCAATTCTTATTTCCACGACTCACTGGATGTATGACCTTGGACAAGTCACTTTATTTCTTCTGAACCTCACTTTCTTCACTTGTGGTATGGGAAAAATATTTATTTATGTAAGTTTAGATTTTTTCTTTGGTAGCAATTAATGGGAACTAACTTAAATTATTTTAAGCAAAAAAGGACAATTTTTAGAATCCAAATCTGGGCTTTTTGAGTCCCTGAATTGGGAAACAGAGAAGCAAACAGACCCTGGCAGGACTCTGCCTTTTGTCTCTGTGCCTCTCTGTTTAGTCTCTTAATTTTTCTCTCCCTGCAGACCCTCTTTCTCCATTATTCCATAAAAATGGCCACACTGCAGTGTGGGGGCAATTTTATAGCATTTCGACTATAGCCATGAGCAGAATTAACTGACCATCTTTCAACCACAATTCTAAGTTCCCAAAAGAGAATCTGATTGGCTGAGCTACATTAGGTGTCCATCCCTGGTCTAATTAACTGTGACCAAAGGGATGGGGTCATAGAGCATAAACATGACAGCAAATGGATACATGCATGAGCAGGTGATGGTTCTCAAAGTGGGATGTGTGAGCTGGGAAAAACCCCTGAAGGTGTCTCCTATGTTACCACACAGTTTTAGATTAAATAGGATGTTAAATAGAATGTAAACGTTGGCAAAATGCCTGCTCTCTACTAAGGCCTCAGTAAATGGTAGCTGCTACTATTCATTCATTTCCACATTTAGCAAGCATTTATCAGGTGCCTGATTTGTACTGGATACTACTCTAGGTACACAGGATGAAGGACTGGGTAACACAGACAAAGTTTAAGAAATGAGAGTAAGAAATGTAAAACTATTTCGCAGGGTTGTTGTCAGGATTGAATGAAAATAATACATGCGAAGTGTTTAGTACATTTCATGACACATAGTAAAATCTCAATAAATGTTGCCTAAATGTTGAATGTCTACTTTTAAAAGGGCAGAGAATACATTCCCCATGGTTTTTCTATTTAGCTTTTGCTCTGCTGGCCACAGGACTGAGACATCTTTGCTCACAAAAATATATTTCAATATTCAACATAATGTCAGCTGCCAGACTGACAGTTTTCAGATGCTGCATTTGAGTCTCATTTAAAAGTTTAGAAAAAGGACATTGGCATCTCCTGAACTCAAGCCTTTAACTGAATTATTATAACAGTCAACTCAGATAAAAATACCCATGTGAAACCTGTGACTATCCTTATTTTCCTGACCAAGGATGGATGTACCTTCCCATGTACAGGAGAGTAAGTTGTTGTAGAATAACACGACAGGATATTCCACAGCAACGAGAATGAACATGTTACAACTACAGGCAACAGTATGGACAACTCACAAACAAGGCGTTGAGTGAAAGAATCCAGACGCTGTATAACTCCATTTATATAAAGTTCCAAAGAAGGAAAAGCAGATCTATGGTGTTGAAAGTTCCGGCAGTGTTTACCCTTGGGATGAGGCAGTGACTGGATGAGGATTTCAGGTGGGCTGCAAAAGCTGCTTTCTGGTCTGGGTGCTCTGTACGTATGTATTTCGTTTGTGAAATCATTGAACAGTACATTTATGAACATTTTAACGTAAACGGGCTGTACTTTAATTTTTTAAAATGTGTGTCCCATCTTTTTACATGTGTCCAGCTGAGGCAAGAGAGGCTCCCAGCTTGAAGACAGAAGAGGGATTTGGGACTACAGACAGAAGGGGGAAAAGAAAGGAACTAATATTTATTCAGTCTGTGGGAGAACTTTCTTTCCAGGCTCAGTAAAAATAAAATAGTTTCATTTCTTCGGAACAATAGTTTTTCTTTCTTTCTGTTTATTTAAAAACATTTCTTGATGGGAACCATTTTCTACATTTTATTTTCTGTCCTGTGGAAGACCTTTAATTTTTGTTTTTGGTCCTCATTGCCAAAAAGACCTATTGAAAAGGTTGTAATACTCAAGTTCAGAAGAAAGGAACAGAGATAAGTAATCGAGAAAATGCCTCCTCTTGAAATGGAGATAGTGCTGGAAACAGAAGATATAGAAAGGTTTAAGAATCATATAGTACAGGTGTTTTACAACCTATATGCAGTGCTAGAGAAGGGATAGTCAGAGAAAAGTATCAGGGAGTTGAGAGAGTTAATAGAAATGTACAAGTCAGATTGTGTACAATGTCAAATTACTGAAGTAAATGTAAAACAACAGTTAGTCTAAAATGTGGAGAAAAAGAGAAAAGAAATCAACATAAGAAAAGAGGAGAAAAAGAGGGACCTAGATGGCTGGTCCAAGAGATACAATCTTCGCATAACAAGAATACCAGAAACAGAGGACAAAGCAAATGGAGCTGAAACCCCAGTTAAGGAACTAATCAAAGAAAATTTTGCAGAGTGGAAGAGTGAACTAGATGTATAAAAGGAAAAAGTACAATAGGGTACCTTTAAATTTGACAGAAAGAAAGCAGCACCTAGACATATTCTGGTGATGTTTTTAAATTTCAAGGATAAAGGAAAAAATTCTACAAGTATCCAGACAGGGAGAGCAAGTTACGTATAAGGGGGAAAACTCTGGCTGACCTCAGGTTTTTCTCTTGCAAATCTTAATGCCAGAAGACAATGGACCAATATCTACAGAGTTTTAAGGGGAAATAATTTTGAACCAAGCATTATATAGCCTTCCAAGTTATCATTTCTGTACCAAGGCAACAGGAAGACATTCATAAATATGCATGTGTTAAGAAAGTGTGTCAACCAAGAACCTTCCCTCAAAATTTTGCTGAATGATTTACTGCAGCCAACAGAGAACATGAACTAAAGTAACTCAAGAGTAGGGAGACAATTGTATGAAAGATTTAATTGTAAGCTTTAGAACTGGTTAAGGAACATGGAGTTTATATTTTCTTCCATCCAACATTTTATTATTAAAATTTCCAAAGATACAGAAAAACTTGAAAGACTGTTACATTAAATACCTATATACCCATTTCTAGGATCTATGATGAATATTTTCAATGTTTGCTTTATCATATAAGTATCCATTTATTCATTCCTCCATCTGTCAATCCAGTCTAATTTTCATTTTAAAAACATTTTTTATTTTATTTATCTTTTTATTGTAACATCGTTGATTGTACATATCTGTGGGGCACAGAGTTGAATATCATTACCTGTGTGTAATGTGTGATGCTCAAATCAAGATAATTAGTATATTAAACATTACACAATGTAATCATGTTTTATGGCCCGTTACCAATTCCTGCATTATTCCCTTATCCCCTCCCCTTTCCCACTTCTGATAACCTCAGTTCTGTTCTCTCCTTTTGAAAGTTCAATGTATTATTGTGAGTGTTGTATCTTTCTTTCTTTCTTTTTTTATTAGTTTATTTTTTAGCTTCCATTTATGAGTGAGGACACATGGTATTTCTCTTTCTATGCCTGGCTTATTTCACTTAACATGATTTTCTCTAAGTTCATTCATATTGTTGTGAATGGAAGAGTTTCATTCTTTTTTATGGCTGAGTAGTATTCCATTGTATATATATATATACTAAATTTTCCTTATCCAGTCATCTGATGATGGATGTTTACTTGGTTCCAACTCTTGGCTATTGTAAATAGAGCTGTGATAAACATGGGGGTGCAAATATCCCTTCAAAATGATGATTTCCATCCCCTTGGGTATATACCCAGCAGTGGAATTGTTGGATCATATGTCAGTTCTATCTGTAGTTGTTTGAGGAAACTCCATATCATTTTCCATAATGGTGGCACCAATTTACAGTCTCACCAACAGTGTAAGAGAGTTCCCCTTTCTTTGCATCCTTGCCAGCATTTATTATTCTCTGTCTTTTTGATAATAGCCAGTCTAATTGGGGAGAGACAATATATCACTGTGGTTTTGATTTGCATTTCCCTGATGCTGAGTGATGTTGAGTGTTTTTTCATGTGTCTGTCAGCCATTTGTATACCTTCCTTTGCGAAATGCTTGAATAGTTCCTTTGCCCATTTTTTAAATTTTATTTTATTTTCTTTTTTTTACTATTAAATTGTTTGAGTTGCTTGTATTTTCCGGGTATTAATCCTTTGTTGGACACGTAGTTTGCAAATATTTTCTGCCACACTGTAGGTGGTCTTTTCACTCTGGTAATTGTTTCGTTGACTTTACAGAAGCTTTTTAGTTTGATATAATTACATTTGTTTATTTTTTCTTTTGTTGCCTGTGCTTTGGGGATCATTTTCATAAAGTCATTATATCCCCTCTGTTTTCTTTTAGGAGTTTTATAGTTTCAGATATTACATTTAAGTCTTTATTTCTTTTTGAGTTGATTTCAGTATATGGTGAGAAGTATGGATCTAGTTTCATTCTTCTACATATGGATGTCCAGTTTTCCCAGCACCATTTATTGAAGAGGCAGTCTTTTCCCCAATGTATGTTCTTGGTGCCTTTGTCAAAGATCAGTTGGCTGTAAGTTTGTGGGTTCATTTCTGTTCATTTTGTATGAGTATCTGTTTTATGCCAGTACCAAGATGTTTTGGTTTATTTATTTTTTTCCTCAGGATTGCTTTGGTTATTTGGGGTCTTTTGTTGTTCCATATGAATGTTAGGATTGCTTTTTTCTATTTCTTGAAGAATGTCATTGGTATTTTGATGGGGAGAGCATTGAATCTGTAGATTGCTTTGGTTAGTACAGACATTTTCACAATGTTAATTCTCCTAGTCCAAGAGCATGGAATGTTTTTCCACCTTTGTGTCCTCTTTAATTTCTTTCAACAGTGATATGTAGTTCTCGCTATAGAGATCTATCACCTCCTTGGCTAGATTTCTTCCTAGGTACTAAATTTTTTTGGAGACTATTGTAAATGGGCTCACTTTATTGATTTATTTTTTCTGCTAGTGTGTTGTTGGAGTATAAAAATGCTACTGACTTTTGCATGTAGATTTTATATCCTGCAATTTTACTGAAATTGTTTATCAACTCTAAGAAGTTTTTTTTTTTTTTTTTTGTAGGGTCTCTCGGCTTTTCAATATATAGGATCACGTCATCTGCCAAGAGGGACAAATTGACTTCATCTTTTCCAATTTGGATACACCTTATTTCTTTCTCTTGACTGATTGCTCTGGTAGTACTTCCAACACTGTGTTAAATAAGAGTGGTGAGAATGGCCATCTTGTCTTGTTCCCGTTGTTAAAGGAAAATCTCTAAGCTTTTCCCCATTCAGGATGACATTGGCAGTGGACTTTTTGTATATGGCTTTTATTGGTTGAGATACTCTCCTTTTATACCTAATTCTCTGAGATTCTTTATAATGAAGGATTTGAATTTTGTCAAATGCTTTTACTGTTTCTATTGAGATAATCATAACAATTTGACCTCAGTTTTATTGATGTGGTGTATCACATTTATTGATTTGCATATGTTGAACCATCCTTGCATCCCTGGGATGAATCCCGCTTGATTGTCGTGTATAATTTCTTTGATGTGCTGCTGTGTTCTATTTGCTAACATTTTATGGAGGATTCTTGCATCATTGTCCATCAAAGATACTGGCCTATAGTTTATTTTTGTTGTTGTATTATTTCTGGTTTTGTTATCATGGTGATGCTGGCCTCATAGAATAAGTTTGGGAGAACGGCCTCTGTTTCAGTTTTTGGAATAGTTTGAAGAGAACTGGTATTAATTCTTCTTTGAAGGTTTGTTAGAATTCATCATTAAAGCCATTTGGTCCTGGGCTTTTCTTTCTTGGGAGGTTGCTGATTACTGCTTCAAATTTGTTGCTTGTTATTGGTCTGTTCAGGTTTTGTATTTCTTCCTGTTTCAGTCTTGGTAGTTTGTATGTGTCCAGAAATGTATCCTTTTCCTCCAGGTTTTCAAATTTGTTGGAAAATAGTTGTTTATAAAAGTCTCTATTGATTCTTTGTATTTCAGTGGCATCAGTTGAAATGTCTCCTTTTTCCTTTCTAATTTTTGTTATTTGGGTCCTCTTGCTTCTTCTTTTAGTTAGCATAGCAAATGGTATATTTTGTTTATCTTCTCAAAAAGCCAACTTTTTGTTTCATTGATCTTCTGTATCATTTTTTTGGGTTACTATTTCATTTAATTGTGCTCTGATATTAATTATTTCTTTCCACCTGGTAATTTTGGGATTGAATTGTTCTTGTTTTTGTAGTTACTTGAGATATAGTGTTAGCTTGTTTACTTGTAATCTTCCCATTCTTTCGATGTAAGTGGTATTGCAATAAAGTTCTCTCTTAGTATTGCTTTTGCAGCATCCCACAAAAGCAGTACTAAGAGAGAAGTTAATTGCAATAACACAGCATCCCACAGATTTTGGTATGATGTGCCTTTATTTTCATTAGTTTTGAGAAATTTTTTGATTTCCTGTTTAATTTTTTCTTGGATCCATATGTCGTTTGGGAGCATGTCATTTAATTTCCGTGTGTTTGCATAGTTTTGAGTTTCAGTTTTTATGGTTTATAGTTCTATTCCATTGTGGTCTGAGAAGATACTGGAAATGATTTCAACATTTTCAAATTTGTTGAGGCTTGATTTGTGACCTAACATGTGGTCTATCCTGGATGCGGAACATTCTCCAGGATAGACCACATGTTAGATCACAAATCAAGCCTCAACAAATTTGAGAAAATTGAAATCATTTCAAGTAGCATGTTCCACACACTGATGAGATGAATGTATATTCTGTGGTTGTTGGATGAAACGTTCTATAGATATCTGCCAAGTCCAATTGGTCTAAAGTGTGGTTTAAATCCTGTGTTTCTTTGTTGATTTGCTGCATAGGTGATCTGTCTAATGTTGATAGAGGGGTGTTCAGGTCCCCAACTATTATCATATTTGGATCTATCTCCTTCGTTAGGTCTTATAGTGTTTGCATTATATATGTATGGGTGCTCTGATGTTGGGTGCATGTATATTTATGAGTGTTATATCTTCTTGCTGGATAGATCCCATTATCACTATATCATGGCCTTTTCTCCTTGTATTCTTTTTGATTTAATGTCTATTTTATCTGATATAAGAGTAGCTACTCCTGCTTGTTTTTGATTTCCATTTGCACGGTGTATCTTTTTCCATCCCTTCACTCTCAGCCTGTGTGCATCTTTACAGGTGAGGTGAATCTCTCATACACAGCATAAAGCTGGGTCTACCTTAGCTCTATAATCCAATTAGCTGGTATTTGTCTTTTGAATGGGGAATTTAACACATTTATGTTTAGGATTGTTGCTGAAAATTATTGTCTTACTTCTGGCATTTTATCAATTTTCATTTGGATGTGTTAAATATCTTTCGTTTCTTTCTTTCCCTTTTATTGTTTATCTTTGGTGTTTGTTGGTTTTGCACTTGGTGAGATACAGTTTCTTTCTCTTTCTAGATGGTACTTTTTTCTACCAGTGGGTTTTTTTCTTTCTTGTGTATTAATGGTAGTGATTACTGTTTTTTGGATTCCAGATGCAGAACTTCCTTGAAGATTTCTTGTAGGGCTGGTCATGTGGTGGTGAACTCTTGTAGTTTTTGTTTATCTGGGAAGTACACTATATCACCTTCATTTCTTGCTGGGTATAGTATTCTTATCTGACAATTTTTCTTTTAGTATTTTAAATATGTCATGGCATTCTCTTCTGGCTTGTAGAGTTTCTGTTGAGAAATCTGTTGTTAGTTTGATGGGGACTCTCTTATAAGTGATTTGAGGCTTTCCTCTTGCTGTTTTTAGGATTCTCTCTTTGTCTTTGTGTTTTGCCAGTTTGACTATAATGTGCCTTGGAGAGTATCTTTTTGGACTGAATCTTTTAGGGGGTTTTTGAGCCTCCTGAATTTGAAGATCCATGTCTCTCCCTGTACCTGGGAAGTTTTCTGCTATTATTTCATTGAATATATTCTCAATGCCTTTTCCTTTCTCCTCGCCTTCAGTAATAACCATGATTCAGATGTTTGTGTGTTTAGGGGTATCTCCTGTCTCTCTTAGGTTTCCTTCATGTTTTAAAACTCTTTTTTCTTTTTCTTTTTTGTCCGCCTGAGTTACTTAAAAGAGAGTGTCTTCAAGATCAGAAATTCTTTCTTTTGCTTGCTTTAGCCTGCTGCTTAAGCTCTCCTTTTGTTTTTGTACATTGAGTGACTCCTTCAGTTCCACTAATTTTTCTATGTTCTTTTTAAAAGTATTAATCTCTTTGTTAATTTCCTCCTTTATATCCTGGATAGTTTTACTCAGTTCACTGTGTTGTCTAACTGGGTTATCTTGTATCTCATTGAGTTTCCTTAAATTTTTTAATTGGAATTCCTTTTCTGTTATTTCTATGGTTTCCTGCTCTGTGAAACCAAGTACTTGAGAGTATTGTATTCATTTGGTGAACTCATATATTCTTGTTTTTCCGTATTTCTGGTATCTCTACATTGATGTGTGGTAATCTGTTGGAGCAGTTGCTTCTTCTCTGGACTCTGCTGGGGACCTTCTTTGTGTCAATGCAGTTAAATGGTCAGCGGTCTGCCTATAAAGTTGCAGTAGCTGCTGCAGCCACTGCTGTGGTAGTAGGCTGCCCTTGTGGTGGCAGTAGTTGTGGAGGTGGCTTGGAAGGCTGCCCATGTGACAGCAATAGCTCCAGAGGTAGCGGTCTACTCCATGATGATGGTGGCTGCCTGGTGGCATCGGTGGTGGCAGTGATTGTAGCAGTGACAGCTGCAGCAGCCACCTACTTGGCTGAGGTGTCAACAATGGTGGCCTATCCAGGTATGGTGCCTGCGGTGGTAGCAGGGTTACCTTGTGGGAGTGGTTGCAACTGCCTCTGTCGCATCTGTGGTGTCTCCAGCAGCAGCAGATTTACCTCGTGGGGGTGGCCATGGCACTGGTGGCTACAACTCCCTCTTTTGCATCTGCAGTGTCCTTGGCAACAGCAGGATTAACTTGTGGCAGTGGTAATGGTGGTGGTGTTGGTTGCAGCTGCCTCTCTCATGTCTGTGGATTCTGTGACTCTACTCATGGACAAACTGCAGGACTATAGGATGGTTCTGGGACTGGACAATGGCTCCAGTGACTGTGGTGGTGGTGACAGTGGGCCTGTTTTGATCTAATTAAATTTAAATTGCCATTCATAGGGTAATAAAAATAAACACAAAAATAGGTTTGTACACTGGGTGTAAAATTTCAGTTCATATAGTTTAAACTCTGAAAGGGCATGCCAAATGTTCAATATATTGGGCAAATAAGTACTGTTTTATTTCTAGAATGCAGTATTGTAGGGAAAGGTATGTGTATTCTTAACCTAAACATAAGTAAACTAAAAGGGCTTTGTCATTGTGGACAGGAAAAATAAGAGTACAGTCATTCCAAATGTTAATCTGACAAAATTGGAAAACAGCACATTTTTACTTTATAAGTAAAATTTTTTGAATTTACTTTATTTAGAGGAAAAAGGAGCAAGTTTGTCTTTGATGTGAATACTGATAGGGTAAAAAGAAAACTTCCAAAACATTGGTTGGGGA
>NW_007741200.1:3521-6114 GCF_000696425.1 Galeopterus variegatus | reverse complement strand
ACTTAAAATTCATTAAGAAATCCTTCAGTTAGAAAAAGTACCTGTAGCAAATATGTATATAACTTGAATATTGTGAATCTTATAACAGAGAGTGTTTACGTCTGCAGTGACTGCTACTTAAAGTCAATTTTGGGGGTCCACCTCTGGCAAGTGTAGGAATTGTCTTTCAGTGTTATCCTGGTCTTTTTCTTTTATTTCCTATCCTTGTATTTCTTGTGTCCTGACTCACTCGCTCATTTTTTAAATATTGTGATGGGTGTGTTTCCATCGTCCTGATTTACTCCCTGATTTACAAAAATTGAGATGTGTGTACGTTTCCTTTGCCCCATTTAGTCACTAGTTAGAGAAAACTTTATACTGTGTGTGGGTTTCTACACATAAAGTGGCTTTGATTCTTTGTGGAAGAAGATTACCTATGAATAAAGAAAACAGTGCAGAAAACATTTATAAAAAAAACCATGTGAGTGGTAAGCAATTCCACAGTTCATTTCAGACGATAAAGGTGGAAAGATGGGGTAGGGGCTGGTCTGGAACATAGTAGATGGCCAATACCCTCATGAGGCACTGAGCAGCAGGGGATAGGAACACAGGGGACCATATGAGTTCTGTCTTTCTCTAAGTTGCAGAAAGTATAGAGATGTTCACTCTGGACTTGTTCAGAGTTTGGAGCCAGGGACCTGGGTTCAAATCCCCACTCTGCCATTTACTGGCTGTGTGTCCTGGGATGAATCACTTTTCCTTTGAGTACCTTTGCCCAGCAGAAGGGGGTCTCACTCAGTAATTTCTGGGACCTTGGTCTCTATAGCATCTTGAGCCCATAGTCCCTCCGCTGGAGTGTCTGGTGCAGCGTAAAGGGGACTTTAACTCTGCTTCTCCTTTATGTCCTGGCCCTTTTCTCATTTCCAGTGACTCTTAGGAACTCAAGAATGTCTGTACTTCAACTGCACACATCCACAGTGCTGAGAAGAACAGGAAATCCCAGAACCCAATGCAACAACTTTAGGGGCTTTGCTTCCCCTGCACCTGCTCCCCATATGCTGACAACTAGGAGAGCTAGCTGAGCCTGTCTGGTATTCGGTTGAACTGACCATGATGAACTTGAGATGCTGCTGGGAGAAGTCATCCTTGAGAGGAATGCTAATTGTGTCACCTGCATGGAGTATAGTGTGCAAAAAATTTAGACCCCTGGGCTGGAGCAGCTGAGCTTTGGCACACGAGGAAAGGCAGGGCCACCTGATGGGCAGAGGTGTTTGTGAATTTGGCTCTGTGGGGAAGACGCTGTTTTCTCAGCATCTCATTTTCACTGTCACAGTGTGTGGCAGGCATCCTGCCTTGTAACACTGGGTAAAGATGGTCTTAATATCTGCTCCACTCAGCCTCTTGAAGAAAGGACATCGGTCCACACTGCAGCCTTGGGATTTCCTCACGTCAAGCCGTGCTCTTGATTAAGCCTTCCTGGAGCTTCCCATTGCTGCTGGATTAAGTCAACATGACTCTGCAGTTCAACAGTTTAAGGTACTTTCTGATCTGGTCCCCGGTTGCCTCCCTTGGTTCTATTCTAACCACGCTCCACCTTGACACCTGGGCCCCAGACACCTCTAACACTTAAATGTACCCTTCTTTGGAGGCTTCTCTGACATTGTCTTCCCTCAGGTTGAATGAATAGCTCCTTCGTCTGAGGTCCCGTAACACTCTACAAATTTCAAAATGATAGAAATTGTGTAAGAATTTCTTTTGTGTTTTTGCAAACTTGCCTCTATGTTTGTGAGCCTTTTGCAGGCAGGAACTGAGTCTTGTTCAATACTCTGTCCCCAGCTCAGAGCTCCATAAACATCTCCTGCACAATTGGAGTTGCATCATTTAAAGATACCAGAGATTGTGTTGGAACAGGGGGCTGAATCCGGAGGTTCTTCAGGTGTGCAGGCCTATCTGCCCTTGCATTTAATGGCTCCAAAGTTTCCTTCCTCCCTTCCTGCCACTTGTCAGTGTGTCACTTCCAGCTCTCTTCCTCCTCCTTCTGTCTGAGACTTCTAAGCATCACAGCATAACTGTATTTTTCTTGAGAGAACAATATCCATGATTGCAAATAAATAAGCTACATTCATGGGTAATTCATCAAAACCAGGTTTGGTGGGAATGACTTCATTCTTAGCAGGATGTTGCTGGTGGGGTTGAAGTCCTTTAAAAGACAAAGCAAACTTTTCATTTTAAGTAATTTTAGACTTACAGAAAAATCATTTAAAAAGTATAGAAAATTTATGTATACCCTTCCCCGGCTTCTGCAAATGTTAACAGCTTACATAACCTAGTATCTTTGTCAAAACTAGGAAATTTACATGCGTACGATACTATTATTGTACTGTGTGTGAGTTTCACCACTTTTTCTCTAATGCCCTTTTTCTGTTTCAGGTTCGAATCGGGATCCCACATTGCTAATAGCTGTTGTGTCTTCTTCAGACTCTTCCAGTTTGGGGAAGTCCTCATTTTTCCCTTTCTCTTGTATCCCCGGCTCCTCTGATTACTACCGATCCGTTCCATAGAAGCTTTTCATTTTATTCCACATCCTGGAGGTCTTCCTTTAGGATGGTTTTCT
>NW_007741200.1:0-2525 GCF_000696425.1 Galeopterus variegatus | reverse complement strand
ATGCTGACTCCTTCTTGATCCTCCTCCTCCTTTTCTGCATGTCTTCCTCCATTCTGCACTCCTTCCAGTTGTTCTGTCTGGGAACAGATTATAGGAGGCTACACCTACCTGGAGTTACGTGCTCTGAGAACACCCTGCCAGTACTGCTGGTAGCTGTAAGCAGTGGATTTAGGAAGAGAGGCTACGTGCTGAGCCTTACAGCCTGAGCACCTCACCGATAGGGTCCTGTGGTCCATGAGGTTAGGGACAAGAAAAGAGGCCTGGGAGAATAGTCAGCTCACATTCCAACACATTCAGAAATCATTCTCCAAAGATGAGCCCAGGCTCTTCTGATGGACTATGGAAGAACTTGCTAGTACCCATTCACATTAATTTATTCATTTATTCAAATATTCAGATATAAGTTTATTTCACCAGAGTAAACCTTGGACAGTTGTTATTATTGGATCTGTTGTTGCTGTCGTGTTTTTGCTGTTGTTAGGTTGGGGGCACAGGGATGAGAGGGATGCTCACAGAAAGAGTGAGAGACCGCATGTCAGTCTGATGTGACAGGGCTCTTTTGGAGGGATGTATTAAGATTGTAGGAACAAGGGAGAGGGAGTGGTTTGTAATGGGGTGTGCAGTGGATAGGGGATGGGACACGGGATTCGAAAGTGTTTAGAGGAGTCAGGCAGGTAAACAGGGAGGGACTGGTGCTCCAGGTAGAGGGATCAGTACAGCTGATCCTTCCGGGTGGAGTAGGGGACGTGGATGACACAGTGGAATGAGAAGTAGGAGGCGGAGTCCACGCTCGAGTCCTTGGTACTGGCTCCACCCCCTATTTCTTAGGAAAGATCCATCAGGTTGCCAGAAAGGGTCATGTGAAAAGAGTACAACTCATGCTTCCGTGTGTAGTAGAGGAAGTGGATGACTGAGTGGAACAAGAAATAGGGGGTGGAGCCAGGACCAAAAAGGCGAGTGCGGACGCGGTTTGGTTCAAAAAGAGAATCGGTTTTCAGCTGATCTACCAGATCTGACTCAGACATTGGGAAAGTTGCATTAGGCTACCAGAAAGGGTGATGTGGAAAGAGTACAGCTGATCCTTCTCTGTGGCGTAGTGGACGTGGATGACAGAGTGGATGGAGAAGTAGGGGGAGGAGCCAGGGCCTAGTAGGCAAGTGTGGACGCGATTTGGTTCCAAAAGAGAATCGGTTTTCGGCTGAGAAACCAGATCTGACTCAGAAATCTAGGAAAGAGCCATCAGTCTGCCAGAGAGGGTCATGTGGAAATAGTTCAGCTGTTCTTTCGGTTTGGAGTAAGGGACATGGATGAGATATTGGAATCCGAAGTAAGGGGCGGAGTCAGGGCAAAGGACGGGAGCGCGGACGTGGTTAGGTTCGGAAAGGGAATCGGCTTTTGGCTGAGCTACCAAGTCCGACTCAGATATCTGAGAAAGATACATCAGACTAGCAGAAAGGGTGATGTGGAAAGATTATAGCTGATTCTTCCCTGTGGCATAGGGTACGTGGATGACATAGTTGACGATATAGTAGGGGGCGGAGCCAGGGCCACGGAGGCTAGCGCTGTCGCGGTTTGGTTCGGAAAGTGAATCGGGTTTTGGCTGAGCTACCAAGTCCAACACAGACATCTGAGAAAGATACATCAGACTATCAGAAAGGGAGATGTGGAAAGAGTGTAGCTGATCCTTCCCTGTGCTGTAGGGGACTTAGATGCCAGAGTGGAATGCGAACTAGTGGGTGGAGCCAGGCCCAGCTTAGGAAAGAACTGCTGTCTAGCCATGGCAACAAATAGCCAATGAGAACGAACTTTCGAACTACCTATTGACTGCTGACCTCAGTCAGCAACCATTAGTAAACCGGAGGACCCTGCACGGGCCCTCTGAGAACTCTTGGGCGCAGGGGCCCTGTGCGAATGCTCACTTGAGCTTACACCTGCTGCTTGGTTACCATTCACAACGCAAGGCTATTGAGTGGTGCTGTTGTCTCAGTGAAGTTGGCTTCTCCACAATACTATCTAGAAACATGCCCTCCTACTGGCTTAAGAGTTGGGTAAGGGATAAGGGACCATGTGACGGGAGAGGCCTCAGAAGCTGCTGTCTTTTACCGAGAAGAAGAGTTTTGACTTTTGAGGGCAGAAGAGAGAGTAACTCTTGGGCACTTCTACCAGGCTGCAGGAGGTGAGCATGGACACGGTTTGGGGGAGAAAGACAATCGGATTTCGGCCAAGCTAGGAGATGAGATTCAGACATCTNCTCCACTCAACCTCTTGAAGAAAGGACATCTGTCCATACTGCAGCTTTGTGACTTCCTTACATCAAGCCATGCTCTTGCTTAAGCCTTCCAGGAGCTTCCCATTGCTGCTGGATTAAGTCCACAAGGCCCTGCAGCTCAACACTTTAAGGTGCTTTCTGATCTGGTCCCCGGTTGCCTCTGTTGGTTCTATTCTAACCATGCTCCACCTTGAGTCCTGGGCCCCAGCCACCTCTAACACCTAAATGTACCCTTCTTTGGAGGCTTCTCTGACCT
>NW_007741199.1:0-26459 GCF_000696425.1 Galeopterus variegatus | reverse complement strand
TTTTTCTTCTATTTAAATTAATTTTAGTCAAAGTTATAATTTTTAACATAATTTTTTCTGTAGGCAGTTATGAAAATTGCAAAGCAGGTGTTTAGTATGATAAAAAGAAAACAGTTGAAATAATGAATAGTACAATTTAGAGATAATTGCTAGAAAGGGTGCTATGGAAATTCTTAGAATAATCCTTTAAAATTTGTGACCAAACTTCAATATATCAGTAAATTCTAAAGTTACTTTGTTGGATGGCACAACCTAAGATATCCAGGTATATAACCCATCTTGATGTGTCATGGGTATGCAAGTGACTCTCATATTGGTTATTCTTTACATCTGGTTTTTTCTATTAGTTGAATTACATTTTCCACCATGAGCCAATGTCAGGGTTCCAAAAATTATACCACAAGCTCTCCTGTGGTTATCCAGTTGCTAAGCAACTAGACTCTGCTTGAGGGCAGAAGGAATGAGAGAAGGTTCATTGTGAAGTTCTCCACTCCTGCTGAGCTCATCAGAACAACAGCGGGGGATCCTACATCTTGCTTCTTCTTGAAATTAGAAATCAGGTGCTTCCACATGTCTCCATATAAAACAATGGGGTTTAGAACATGTATGATAACCAAAAAATCTTTAAGGATCCTGATGGTGTCCTTTGGAGAAAAAGACAACTTAATTTTGTGACACGCCTAATGTAAAGTTTGTCCTTCAGATTAATTGTATGTTGCGATTTTGTGACTGGTAGCATGTTAAGGGAGGCATACAAAAACTTTGCCAGAAAATATACATGAATATCTTAATGAAATTAGTCTCACATATTGTTTTGCAATTTATTTTATACTCAGCATAATGTCATGAAAAGTTTACACATTATATAGATGGGTAGCTTTAATAGTCTGATGACTTAATCGTTTTTTAATGTATGAATTTGCCACAGTTTATCCTAAAATCCCTCATTTCCAATACCGCCAGCATTGCTTCAATGACCCTATGTATTTCTTATTTTTGTTGCAACTATCAATTATCAAAGTCATTGTTCTGTATTGTTATGTATTGCAGAGAGTCTGCAAGTAATGGTTATTTTGGTTCTTCTTCAATACTCTCTTTTTCTTGCTGATTACTGATGTTGGCATGTCCATCTTCTTCCTGACTTCAATGGGCATGACTTCAGTATTTTACCTTTTAAAATAATTTTGGCATTTAATTTCTGACCAAATATCTTCATTATGCTTAAGAAGTTTCTTTTGATTCCTTCTTTATTTATATTTTTTAGATCCAAGAGCTATATCTACAGATATGATCATATTTTTCTTTCCCCTACTATTATATAAATAGCCTCCTTTATCTTATTAATTCAGAATTTATTTCGATTCAAGTAAAAGAAATGTGACTAGCAATGGCTTACACATAAAAGGATCACTTTTCTCTTACCTGCCATTTCTGCAATGAAAGGATCTCACACATACACATACACACCCTATATCCACATTGTACCTGTCGATATGTTCCAATTCACTAAATGGAAAGTGGAGATTCTTTCTAGACTTTTGTTTTTCACCCTCCACATTCAATGGATCACCCAGTTTTCATCTCTCTGTCCGCTTTTCCATATCCCCAGAACCACTGTGTCAGTTTAAACTGAAATAATTTCTTACCGTAAACCTTTGACCTAATTCACTGCTTCATATTTCTCTTCTAATTCATCTTTCACTGCTCTGCCAACATGATCTTTTTCATATGCTTATTAAAAATGCTGCTATCTTGCTTAAAATCCTTCAACAGCTCTCCATCACCCTCAAGGCAGAGCTGACTTTCCTGGACACGGGTACAAGGCCCTTCATGCTAGCTTCGCCTCCCACCACTTTTCCGATGTAACGAAGCTGCTGGCTATTCACTAGCCACCAAGATCGAAGCCAGGCGTAGGAGAGGCTGTATGAACATGTGCTGAATGAATGAGTGGAAGACAGAAATGCTTCTCTTTCTCTTTCATCAGCATGCCGGGCTCATGTTAAAATCAGAGTGGGCAGAAAGGGTCTCTTCCTGAAAAATCATTTTTCAATCTCAAGTGATATCAATAGTGGCTTAGCCCTCTTTAACATTTGGTTAATGCACCTTTTAGATGAATTAGATGAATAGCCCCATGTGATAGATAAAACAGAAAAAGTCAGTCCTGCTTTCATAAGCAAATGACTCATTTTTACTGTTAATATTTGGAGCACTCTTAGGATATACTAATGCTATTGCCTGTTTATTGCCAGAAACTACATAGTATCAACAATGCCATCCCTAAAATAGCTATTTGGGGAACATAGTGTCCAGAGTTCAAAAGGATAACACGAAATCATTCCATCCAACATGAAGATTTGTTCTGTTGTCTAGGGGGCACACTTGGAAGCTGAGTAATTCTGACTACCGAAAGTCTTTAGATGCAATCATGTTTTTCTCTAGTTTTTATGTGTTGTTTGTAAATTCTGCATTAAAAAAAACCTTTTCATGATAAAATCCTTTTTGCCATATTTTATGGATTGGGATTTTGAAGTTTCAGAGTACAGGTATGCGAGCATATGCACATCTGTGTTTTGAAGAAAACTATGATCCTTACTGTCAAATTCTCTGTGAAGAGATACAGTTGTCTTCCTTCTGATGACTGGTTTTACAGCAGTAAAAATATTTCTTTTGCAACTAACACATTTGTTTTATAAATATGAATTTTGATTTAGTCAATAAAATTATATACTCTGTCTGTAGTCTTAACATACATTAGTTCAAATGATTTATTTTCTTTGAAGGTTTCCTGCTGAATACGTTTCAGTTTTTGTGCCACTGTATTCAAAATTCTAAATTGGAAGGTTCGAAACTAAAGTCCTAAGTGGCTAAATATAGCCAGATGGCCAGATAAATTGTGTCAACTCCCTATGGAGCTCATATTTCTTTTCCTTGACTTAGTTTTCTTTCTACTTCAATAAGTAGCAATATTGCACCTGCCTATGACTTGGAGATATGTACTAATAAAATTTAAGTGGTAATTTTTCCAGTGTCAGACCTTTACCAGAAAGGGAGGAAACTGGACAAGGAATGGAGGTGTTTAGAGATATATACAACTACTTTTGGTTTTATGTTTCTCTTAGGTGGTAATATTCTTATGGATAGGGATTTATTTTCTTCTTGCTATATGTAAAGGAATGCTGGAATAAAATTTAATAGTGCCACATACAGATTAACAACAACAAAAATAAAGGACAGAAACACCAAAGCAGAATACTGAAGAAATAAAAAAACATAAAAGTTAACTAAAAATGGGTAAATATTTTCACCACTTAGGAGAAGATTATTGGAGACCTTAGAAAATTATGTATGACAGTAAGCAGTTTGGAATAAATAGTAATGACAGTCTCTGTATTTAAGAGAAAGAAAAATCAGGTAGACAACTTGCCATACATGAAGTGAAAATATTCATAACATTTATGTATGAGAGCACCCAATTTTTTAGCATTCTTAATGGAATATTAATATTTGTTTCCTTTTTAATGTTTTCCACTAGTTTTTAGTTTTTCCACTTTGACCCATGATAATAGATTAATCATTTTTAAAAAAATATCTCCTTGTTTCTGTTGAATTCAGTGTTCTGATTTTTTTGTGATAGGATCCACCTCACTTGAAAAATCAATTTAATATTTTTTTCCATAAGGCTGTATGGTTTTATGTACAAACCATAGCTATTCATTCCTGTGTTCCAAAATATTTCAATTTATTTAATTATATTGAATTCATAAGGCCTTATGAAGACATAGTTAAGGTACAGAGTTAGGTACCTATGTACTAAAAATAAATAAATAAAATATTTACTTTGCTTTTTTTTATAATTTACCAACATGATGTTTTATAATTTAAAACATCAACAACATTTCATCTCATTTTACTGTGTGTTTTTTTCCCCCCCAAGAACGACCCACATTTCTCAGGAGGCCAATTAACCAGGTGGTGCTGGAGGAAGAAGCTGTAGAATTTCGCTGTCAGGTCCAGGGAGATCCTCAACCCACTGTGAGGTGGAAAAAGGATGATGCAGATTTGCCAAGAGGAAGGTAAGAATATCATAACCAATAAATAATTAGAAAAGAAAAAGACATCCACAGTTCCACCATGCAACACTCCTGTATGCTGCGGTATTATTTTCACACATAGGATTTTTACATATGCAAGTCATGTGTCTGCTATTTCTAAATTAAAGTACTTTAGGCTCTTGATGTCATTCTTTCAATGAATTTCCACATTACTGCCATCTATTATCCCCAAATACAAGGATTCCTGAGGTGCTTTCTGTCTCATGGTGCTTATAGGTGTGGCATTCTGTTCTTGCTGAATTCTTGGCCACCCATCCCACTTGCCTCCTTCGACAACTGCCCTTTTTCCATGATGCTTCACCCCACACTGGATTTCATCTACCTAAATTGCCCAAAGCATCTCAGACAAAAGGCTGTTGAGTGTAGCTGATTTTAAGGTGTGGAGTAAAAGAAAGATCACACCCAGCACAACACTGAGAAGGCAGCAAGTAGTTACATCACTGTCTACATAGAAAATTTCCCACCAGGGAGCTCCTGTTACTTTTCCCTTTCCAACTCTTCATGGAGACACTTACCTCCTTCTCTTCCTTATTCTTATCACCAAACTCTAAAACCCAATCTCTCAGGTCTTGTCATCTTTGATAAGAATAATTTTAATTCTATTGTTGTTTAAATTTTCCTTTGTAAGACCTTGCTTTTTAGAGTCAAATAAGTCATTCACGTGTTTTTTTTTTTTCCCTATACAAGAACAATTCTATCTTTAAGGTTTGTTTTGGTTTCCTCCTATTCTTGTCTACTGAAACTGCAGCCATCACACCTTCTACAGTTATTGTCTGCATAAAATTGCGCATTCTGCTTTTTTTCTAATTTTTGTTTGTTTATTTGCTTTTTGTTTTTGTCACTTTGCTGCTAGATATCTAGCTTTAAAGAAATGTCATTGTCTGGAGAGGTTTGTGAATGTGAGGGTCCTCATGTCTTCTCAGGGGAGAAGCTGTTAAAAAGCAAGGAGAGTTTACATAATTGAGTTGTGTTAGTGCCCATCTTCTCTGGACAGTTGACAACTTTCTTCAAATCTGAGAGCACATAATGGATAATTTTAAATATTGATGCAAGATTAAGAGATTAATTATATAGTAAAAGTTATCCTATTGTAGACAAAGGTTAATTTTCAGTTATTGGGAGTATATAGCCTTGTTCACTAAAGGAAAAAAAATAACTTTAATTTTAAAATAATTTTGGATTCACAGGAAAGTTACAGAGTTAGTATAGAGAGTTCCTGTGCACCCTGCACCCAGTTTCCCCTATAGTTAACATCTTTCATGACTATGAAACATTTGTCACAACTAATGAAAAAATGATGATACATAATAATTAAATAAAGTTTAGACATTATTTGGATTTCACCAGTTTTTCATTAATTAATTTCTGTTGTAGGATCCAATCTAGGGTTTTTATCTAGTTGGGTATCATAGGCTATTGCATTTAGTGTGTTTCCTCAGTCTCTTCTGGTCTGTGACAGGTTCTCAGTGTTTACTAGTTTTATGACCTTGAAAATCTTGAAGAGAAGAACTGGCCAGGTAAATTATAGAATGTCTCCCAAGCCAGGATCTGTGTAGCATTTTCTCATAATGAGACTGGGCTCATGGGTTTTTAGGAAGAATGCCACAAAGCTGAAGTGTTCTTCTCATTACAGTGTACTGGGGACATGTGGTAGTCACATCAGAGCACTAGGATCCTGTCAATTTTTAAACATTAAACAAGATCAAATTGGAAAAAGATTCAGAAATAGAAATTAGTGTGAATATGTTGCATTTTAACTTGTCTATGTTTTTGAATTATGATAAAATAAAACTTATTCACGACTAGTTTGATTTTTCCCAGTTTATTGTAGGTGTTAGCTCCAAACCTGACAAATGTAGCTACTGCACTCTTCTCCAGATATTGCCAAATTCATTTGCTTCAAAGTTTAAACAATACATGCAAATCAAACAACAGCATTAATACTAAACTTTTAGAATGTATGATATCAAGGCCTCTAAAGACAATGTTGAAATTTTGAGAAATCTTATCTCCATATTTGCTTCAAAGTTTAAACAATACATGCAAATCAAACAACAGCATTAATACTAAACTTTTACAGTGTATGATATCAAGGCCTCTAAAGACAATGTTGAAATTTTGAGAAATCTTATCTCCACTAACTTCCTTTAAAACATTTTCAATGCTTTTGTCTCTTTATTCTTCTATTACTGGCATGATACTACTGCAGTACTTTGCATAACCAGCTAAATATTTTTAAAGTATTAAGCAAATGGAAGTGCTGTGTAAGCTTTAAATTGTTGTGTTAGAAAGGCTTAAAGCAAGGATCAGTGCAATATAAAAATTTAGGTCAGTATTTTTATCATGATAGAAGCCATGCATTTTTTCTTGAATTCCCAATCTTTAAATGGTATTTCAAAGAAGCTTATTCATTCTTGGATTTTTTTTATGTATTAGCATAAGCTTCACTTATGCATAATGAGGGGGAAAGAGACCTCTTTACTTGGGAACGAATAACAGTACTCTTAGCTAACCATAGACTAAATCAACAACATCGATTCTATTACATTATTTAGGTCTCAGATTAGGGAAATAGCCATTGTTCTTGTATAAGCAATTGGTGTGGAGGATGACATTTCTTTGGCTTAACATTAAGTGAAATTTGAATAAGGTTTGTGTAGTGGTTCATGCTTAACACATTTATAGTAAAGCTTTGCAGGGCAGCTGCATAGCCTGTAATTACTATGTAAGTAATATGTGACTGTTTTTTTCTTTTGGAGGCAAGAAAAGCTTTTCAGTTCAAGTTTAAATTTATGAAATGCTGTGATAACTATTTAAACCTTCAACACAGAAGAAGGTATCTGTGCCAACCTTTCAGTTTCCAGAGATTATTTAAGGGAGTATTTCTTCTCTTGCCATGAAAATGATGTTTAAGTAATGCCCATGTGCCTCTTTCTTTATTTAGCTCCTGACCTTTCTCAGTAACTACCTTTAATGAAATTACACTCTTGGTGAGTTGTATTAAAAACATTTTTTAACTAGATGAATGTTTTGATGAGGTAGGAAACATAGCAGGTCTAACAGTAACCCTTATGCCCAACCAGAGAAAAGTTATTTATGTGGATACTTGCATATGAAAAGGGACAAAATAAGAAGGAGGACAAAATTTAAAGGATACTTGCATATGAAAAGGGACAAAATAAGAAGGAGGCTTTACCTTATACATGCTACTGTCAATTTTTCTTTCTTTCTTTCTTCTTTTTTTTTTTTTTTTAAAGATGTCCGGTAAGGGGATCTTAACCCTTGACTTGGTGTTGTCAGCCCGGCGTTCTACCAAGTGAGCTAACCAGTCATCCCTATATAGGGATTCAAACCTGTGGCCTTGGTTTATCAGCACCACACTCTGCCAAGTGAGCCATGGGCCAGTGCCTCTACTGTCAAATGTTAATTCCTTGCAGAATCTTCTGAAGATGTTACTATTTTACAAGTGATTATCTGAGGAAGAAAAAAAAAAAGACACTACTTTTTTTGGTGACTGTGCCAAGTATATATTTTTTCTAAAAGGACTCAATACATATGTGTTCAAATACATGAATACTGACCCGTCTATCAGGGACAAGAATTTTATACGCTAATATGAAAATAAAGTAATTAGGCGGAACAAGACGGGCAGGGGCATTTTATAGTCTATAATGTTTATGTTTTTTAAAAGCACAATTTTTTAAAAGCAGAATTTAAATAGCAAAAATGCATTTTCAGGTTTACCTACATTTATTAAGTGCCTACTCTATTTATATTGCTTGTTATTAGTTTGTAAAAATAAGTCATATTAAGCTAGGTAAATCTACTGTTATTGATTCTTTTCTTTTTTAATTTTATGTCAAGATTCAGCAGCATAGGAAAGTATTTACACACTGAATACATTAAAGAAAATAAACTGAAGTATCCTTAGTTTCTTCCATGGGTTCTTAGGCAAATTTAACATTTTTTTTTGCATGTTAGTACTCTTTTGATGATCAAGTGCCTTCAACACATCTTCACAAAGTGTTTTATGTGATAGAAGCTGTATGTATTATAAATGAGACAGTGCTGCATTTTCTGCCATGTTCCATCATACCATAAGCATACTGTATATTTTGTTATACCAAAATATACATGTATATTTTGTTATGAGCTGAAGCTCTATGAAAAATATCATGCATTAACACAAAGAAACAAAATATAAAAAATTTCCAAAGAAAGAAATAAAAATACAATTGAAATATACCAATACTATAGTATTCTGTTTAATCTAATATTGGTGAAAAGTATTAAAAAATCCCTCAGAATTTGGATAAGAAGTATGGTGATTAATCTATGATTCCCTATCTGGGCGTGTTAGCAGAGTCTGTGTTTTGGTTTATTATTAGCAATCTTTCAAGAACAGTAAACAGGAGATTTAACATCCTTCATCATTCGTGATTTTCAGCATATCACCATTAGTTAGCTCCACTATCTTTTCTATTCCATTTTTATTTACTTTCTAAACTAACTCTAAAGTGACACTAACTTTCTCAATAAGGATCTACAGTAGAAAAAGGAATGTTCATAATAGCTTGTCAGAGAGAAAAAAAGACATAAAATATGCCATTTACATTCTTATGTATGCCTGCAAATTCTAAATGCAGTTGATGGCTTGCACATAGTGGATATAATTCATGAATATTTCATAAAAATTGAAAAGAGACTAGAGAATAAGAGTTTCAAGATATAAATGGATAGAGCAAAATTCTATCAATTTTCCTAAGTTCAACAGCAAATTTCTTTCTCTAAAGTGAAAGTCTATTTTAAGAGAGACTTTTTAGAGTTTAGGTCCATTAAATGTAAGATACACAGAAATACATGATTCCTTAAGAAAAGAAACTGAATAGGACCACTTATAATTCCTTCTTTGCAGCATTTTTTTACAAAGAGGCTTATTCCATTTAGCCCTGGAAAATGTTCTTGTATTAATTGTTTGGAAGCTCCATTGTTTAGAGCATGTGCTTCTGGGATGCAGAGATTCTGAACAGGTGCTCAGCTACCCTGCTGAGGAGATCAGCCTTCCTCACATATAGTGTGTGCTTCAAGGACATGCAGTAATTTGGGCTCCTGATAAATAACTACGCTGATTAGGTTGGCTGGCAGAGAGTGGGCAATTAAAGTGGTTTTAGAAAAACGGAGAAAAAACCTAAGAACGGGAGAAAAGCAATGTATGTAAAACATTGTAAGGGACATCTGATAATTCATGAATATTTCATAAAAATTGAAAAGAGACTAGAGAATAAGAGTTTCAAGATATAAATGGATAGAGCAAAATTCTATCAATTTTCCTAAGTTCAACAGCAAATTTCTTTCTCTAAAGTGAAAGTCTATTTTAAGAGAGACTTTTTAGAGTTTAGGTCCATTAAATGTAAGATACACAGAAATACATGATTCCTTAAGAAAAGAAACTGAATAGGACCACTTATAATTCCTTCTTTGCAGCATTTTTTTACAAAGAGGCTTATTCCATTTAGCCCTGGAAAATGTTCTTGTATTAATTGTTTGGAAGCTCCATTGTTTAGAGCATGTGCTTCTGGGATGCAGAGATTCTGAACAGGTGCTCAGCTACCCTGCTGAGGAGATCAGCCTTCCTCACATATAGTGTGTGCTTCAAGGACATGCAGTAATTTGGGCTCCTGATAAATAACTACGCTGATTAGGTTGGCTGGCAGAGAGTGGGCAATTAAAGTGGTTTTAGAAAAACGGAGAAAAAACCTAAGAACGGGAGAAAAGCAATGTATGTAAAACATTGTAAGGGACATCTGAAAAATGGACTTATCCTTGAGTCAGAAATATAAAGAGTATAAATGAAAATTCTATTTTTTTTTTGTGCTATACAGATGTCTTAGCTATTTCTATCTGAAAAAATTAGAAACTGCATGAGCAGTTCTAATTCATAAGTTCATAAGTTTATGGGGTCTTTTCATGAGATGACAATAGTATAAAGAATATTTAAATCATTGTCCAGGAAACATCCTGGACTCTAGGCCTTGTACTGCCACTTTTTGATCGTTTATCTGTTTAGTTACACCCCCGTCTTCTGTAAATGATGTTTGACAGATTTCTCTACCACTAATAAGGAGTATGACCTTGAAGAAGCTATTTAATCTCTTGGCGTTTAACATGCTAAAGATATGGACCAGCAGTGTGGTGGGACTAATGATTAACCTATGCTTCAACTCATTTGTGCGGGATGAATAATTATGCCATACATTCTAACTTGAGTTATTAAAATGATGTAACTATTTCAAAGCACTGTAAACACTGTATAATGGATGCACTTACAAAGTGCCTCACTTTTATAAGTCCGACTGATTGGTGGCATTTACTAGTTATACAGATAACTATAAGGAAGAAAATAGTTAATAGTGAAAAGTATGAAGTATACGATTTTTATGTAACAATTACACATTCTCCTTTCTTTGGCCAAATGATTTTCATAAAAACACATAAAATATTATTTATTCAGTGGATGTCACTTTTGTTTTTAATTACATGGATTCATTTATAAATTTTGCCAGCTAGTTGGCCTAGACTAAAAGTTGCCACCCAGTTTTCTACCTCTGGAAGGTTGCACATCCTTTAGGTATTGTGTCCTAGCCTCTGTGCAATCAGATCTAGGTTGGGACCTCCACATTTCACAAATTATACTGTACTGTTTGTCTGTTGGTGATAAGGATACCACCACTTTTATAAGAAGATTGGGTAATGATAAAAAGAAGTATTTTTGGAGGACTTACTCTGTGCCATGTACTCTACTAAATGTTTATGTATGTTAATTTCATTATTTTAAAGAATAGTGTTATAACATATTACTCCCACTTGAGAGATGTGGAAACAGAGCTTAAAGAAGTTTTTAAAAGTTTCCAAGGTCACACATGAACAAATGCTGGGGCCAGGACTTGATTTAGAAGTTTATCTGTTTAGTTACACCCCCGTCTTCTGTAAATGATGTTTGACAGATTTCTCTACCACTAATAAGGAGTATGACCTTGAAGAAGCTATTTAATCTCTTGGCGTTTAACATGCTAAAGATATGGACCAGCAGTGTGGTGGGACTAATGATTAACCTATGCTTCAACTCATTTGTGCGGGATGAATAATTATGCCATACATTCTAACTTGAGTTATTAAAATGATGTAACTATTTCAAAGCACTGTAAACACTGTATAATGGATGCACTTACAAAGTGCCTCACTTTTATAAGTCCGACTGATTGGTGGCATTTACTAGTTATACAGATAACTATAAGGAAGAAAATAGTTAATAGTGAAAAGTATGAAGTATACGATTTTTATGTAACAATTACACATTCTCCTTTCTTTGGCCAAATGATTTTCATAAAAACACATAAAATATTATTTATTCAGTGGATGTCACTTTTGTTTTTAATTACATGGATTCATTTATAAATTTTGCCAGCTAGTTGGCCTAGACTAAAAGTTGCCACCCAGTTTTCTACCTCTGGAAGGTTGCACATCCTTTAGGTATTGTGTCCTAGCCTCTGTGCAATCAGATCTAGGTTGGGACCTCCACATTTCACAAATTATACTGTACTGTTTGTCTGTTGGTGATAAGGATACCACCACTTTTATAAGAAGATTGGGTAATGATAAAAAGAAGTATTTTTGGAGGACTTACTCTGTGCCATGTACTCTACTAAATGTTTATGTATGTTAATTTCATTATTTTAAAGAATAGTGTTATAACATATTACTCCCACTTGAGGGATGTGGAAACAGAGCTTAAAGAAGTTTTTAAAAGTTTCCAAGGTCACACATGAACAAATGCTGGGGCCAGGACTTGATTTAGACTCTGTCCAACGTGAAATCTGAATTAAACTAATGGGTCTCATAATTATGTGATTATTAACTATTTATGGACCTGAGCCACTTACACATTTAATATTTTAGATAAAAATTTAGATAACTGGTTATAAATACTATATTATGAATAACTATATAAAAATACTATATAGCATTATAATTAAGGGTAATTTTTATATCAATTTTATAAGCCACACATAACATGTTTCTGGATTTTGAAAATTTGAACTTGGAAGTGTTCAAGATTACCTTCTTGGAAACTGAAGATACAGGTTTTGTTTATGAACAGGATTAATTGGCAACTTTCAGAGAGATGCCAGAATGTTCCTTTTTTTTGATGTTTTCATAAAATAGGTGCTAATAGTTGCTGTTAACACAAAACTGATTGCCACCTAGGGTTGGGAGTGCAAGTTGCCTCATCCTGTGACCTCATTGGCCCATCTGTTGAGAATCTCAGCTTAGGAACAATGCTGGAACTGGCATTCAATTTGGACTCTGGCCAGTGGTCAACTAACAAGCTGGGACACACTTGGAATATGAAATGCCTGCAAGACAGAGATGCTCTGCTGTCCATTAACTGGCAGCTCTTGTGTTGTGTGTGGGCAGAGCCACGGCCAGGTTCTAGTGTGCAGAGCAAAAGGATCTGAGTGCCACCTGTCATTGGCATGTGAGTGTTGTCCAGCACAGGAGCCACAGTAGGTGTTCTTCTTCCATCCAAGTGTGGCAGGTTAGAGCATTTAGTTAGGCTGAGGATAACTTTTACCTTAGACCGAACTGTAAGACAAGCCAGAGGCTAACTAGGAGATTGTCATCTTTGCACACTTTATCACACAGGTGGATGGATATTTACAATTAGAGACACTCTCCCTCAGACCTAGGTTCTTACCTAACTTTAAACAAAATGTAAAAAGCAAAAAGTTGCTTAGTTAATTGTATTAACACAAATCTTTGAGTTCATAAGACAATTTGTGGTTAGAATCACGAATTATTTTTAATCATCCCAAGGTTTTTATTAAGATACATTTCTGACTGATTTTTGTTGTTGTTGTTGTTATTCTTGATAATTGTAATGTGGGGCTGAAAGGAAAGCTAGAATTAAGAAAATCAATGTTAATTTTAGAAAATCTATGTTTTTATCCCAGCTCCACCACAATCACTTTATTTTAAACAATTCACATAACTTATCTGAGTACCAGAGTCCATATCAGCAAAATGTCTAAGTTGGATTGGATGGTTTCTGTGGTGCCTTTAAGCTCTGAAATGGTATGATTCTGTGGCACATATTTACCATCACTAATATATAAATCCATTATGCCGTATCAAAAATGTAAGTTTGAATCTGTATTAGTCCATTTTGTGTTGCTATAACAGAAATACCCTCTAATGTCACTGGAAACACATCAGAAACTAAAAAAATGCTTACCGAAAGAATAAAATATGAGAAGAATATATAAATCCAGAACTATGAAGTCTTTCAGGACATTGATAGTTCAACTCATATTTCATTTTCATTGCTCAACGTAGTTCTCAGGCCACAGTTGAATGTACTAAGAGAGTGATTTTTAATATTTTTTTGATAATGTTTGGTTATCAACAATTCCATGGACAGTTATCAATTGGCAGGCAGGACTGAGTTCTATATTTTATATTTTCTATATAATAAATATTTCTTTAAAAATTCCTTGTAAAGGTTCCTCAGCAAAAGTTGCTATTTGATCCAGTTATTCAAGTCAAATAGCATGAATTGAAAGAGAAGGGGGAAAAAAACCCCACCAAATAATAATTTGAGACCTAGTACTATAATGGCATGATAAACATGGAATAGATCTCCGTTAGTGTGTGAAAGAGATACAATTACCAAAGATTAGAAACAGGAGAACAAATGCTTTCTAAGTATTTTAAGAGTATACTCTACTTCACTACAGTAAAGTCAGTTGTTGGGGAAATTTGTTTTAGTTGTTACATAGTATTAGCTCATTGGAGCTTCATTTTCAAAAGCCATATTTCAAGGTAGGAGATGGCATGGTGGTACAGCGAACACTTGCCAAGAAATTAAAATATTAGAAGTCCTTTCTGAGAAGGTGACTAACTGTAAAGACCTATGGGATAACATTGTGACAATCTCAGTGAGAAATTATGCTACTTATTGTTATGAGCATGATGTTACAATTACAAAAGGAATTATAATATCTTGTAATTCATTTGATCAAATATATAGCATTTGGAGCCTTTTTAAAGAATATCCGGTTTAGTTTTCTGTATCATTGCAATTCATATGATGAATGGTACTTGCTATAAAAAATATGATCAATGACAACATATAATATCTTGTAATTCATTTGATCAAATATATAGCATTTGGAGCCTTTTTAAAGAATATCTGGTTTAGTTTTCTGTATCATTGCAATTCATATGATGAATGGTACTTGCTATAAAAAATATGATCAATGACAACAATAAACACTCCAGCCATTAACCCACATTTTCTAACAGTTTGTCTAAATATTTATACCACAAATAACAGAAACCAAAAAAATAAATCAGTCTTGTTTCTTTATTTAAGGTATTTTAAAAGGAAAGAGAAATATTTTTATCCCCATTATGATCATAATTTATAGTAAGATGTCAATTTTCTCAAGGAATAATAACAATCTCCAGTGTAGACTAATACAATATATTTCAAATATAACTAAACATGATCATTGAACATTTCTATGTGTTGATATTCCAACAAATAAAAAAGATGAGTCTGTTCTCAAGGATTTTAGGAGAGAGTGTGAGATATGTATAACACTATTAAATAAGGCAAACTATATAAAAATTATGACATATAAGACTCTTTAGGTTTTTAGAAAATAAAAGATACTTTACTTCCATGTGACACTAGAGATGGGTCTGGAAGGGAAAATAGAATTTCCATAAGTGGAGCTGCAAAGACCATTTCAAGAGAAAGAAGCAGGATGAAAAAGCTTTGGAAAGTGTAGGCCAACAATTAGTGGTTCAGTTTTCCTGGAGCACAGAGGAGTGGCTCTTCGGGCCAAAAAGGTTAGATGAGGCTCTATTATGAAAGCCTTTAATTCCGCGCGAAGTGTTTCTGCTGAACACTCTATGAAATGGGGATTCAATGAAACACATTGAAAAGAAATGTATCTTTGTCTCTATGTTTAGAAGATTGATTCTTATATTTATATGTAGGATAGCTTGGAGCAGAGGAAGTTCGGAGGTAGGCATAATTGAAAGAAAGTTATTTGAAAGGTATTTAAGGGATTACATGGGAGTATTTCCTGTGAATATACAAACAGGTACTAATGCAAGTGGTAATACAAAGAAAAACTTTTATTTTTTTCAATTGGAAATTGATTGTATGTCAGGGTTCATAGGAAAAGAGAGGTTAAAAGTAATATTGAGGTTTATAACTTGTGTGCCTGGTTGAAAAGTGTTGTACTTAATAAATAAAGAAGTCAAATGATTTATTATTTAGTCTAATCACTTTAAATCATATAATAGTACCTTATGTCAGTGAATCCTGATTGAGAGAGCCACAGTACTTTTTCTCTGAGTTAAGGAGAGAAAAAATGACCAAATCAACTATGATATGCCATCTACGATAAGATGGTTTTAAATTTCCATGATATTAAAACATGAAAAATGAGCATCTTAAAATTTATTAACTATGGGAGTAATACCTGATGTTTACAAGTGCTTTACATATAAGTAACTCATTTAATATTCACAGTTTCCTCATCCCTATTTTATAAATGAAGAATCTGAAGGTCAGATTTAAGTAGTAGAGAGAGATTTGAATCCAAGCGACTCAGCTCCAGAGCCCACTCTTCAGTGACTACATGCAATAATTCATTTTTAATGGAACTTTTACTTAAAAAAATAAGAATCAAAACTGCAGTTTTTTGAGGGACCACTGGTTTTGTGCAAGATGGTTATACAGTTTATAATTAATCTTTCCAACAGCCTTGAAGTATGAATCCCCTCTGTAAACAGAGGAGGAAACTGAAGCTGAGAGACAGTGAAAAATATGCCCAAGGTCATGAGACTGATGGGTAGCAAAACTAGATTCAAACCTTAAGTCTCTGACATTAAAAGCTTGTGCTCAATTCCCATTTTGGACCCAGAACACCCTTCATTGCATGTTTTACTTAACAGCTGTCGACTTTTTTGTTTTTTGTGTTTCCATATAACTTTCTAACAGAAAATAGTGCTCAGGTCATCATTATTGTAATTATTTATTTCTTTATCTGCCCACCTCCCTTTGCTGTATTTATTTTTAATCCCAAATATCCAGCCCTGTGTCAGATACATGGTGCTCCAAAGTGGAAGTTACACATTTAGTACAGTGTTCTCAGCTGGGGGCAATTCTGCTTCCCCCATTCCCTAAGGGACATTTGGCAATGTCTGGAGACATTTTTGATTATTTTTGATTGCCACATTTGGGAGATTGGTTGTCACTGGCATCTAGTACATAGAGGCCAAGAATGCTGCTAAACATCCTGCTATGCACAGGAGAACTCCCATAGCAAAGAATGTCTGGCCCAAATTGTCAACCCTGCTGAGATTGAGAAACCCTGATTTAGTAGAAAAAATGAATCTGGGCATTACTCAATTAAATGTTATTTTACATGATTTTTATTTTTGCTTTTGATGTTAGGGCAAAAATAATAGAACAGAATTCAATAAAACAGATTTCAAAAATAATAGGCTTTTCTTATTGCCTTAGATATGAAGGTTACACCAAGTGAGATGGACAAATAATACCGTGATTGGATTTGAGATAATGATATCATCATTTAGCACAAGAAGAACGCCCTTTGGTTCACTAATGATTTCAGACGAATGTATATTTTTTGCATATTTTCTAGAATATCTAAGGGAAGACTGAGATAATGATATCATCATTTAGCACAAGAAGAACGCCCTTTGGTTCACTAATGATTTCAGATGAATGTATATTTTTTGCATATTTTCTAGAATATCTAAGGGAAGACTTTTTTTGTGTGTTCCTTGCTCATTAAATAGTTTCTGAATTGATGAAACTAGTTAAGTCTACCTTAATTAGAGAAGGGTCTGAACCTTCGATAGCAATAGAACAGCCAACCCACAAGTTTTATGTGGCACATTTAATAATCAGAAGTGTCCCTACGAAGCTGTGTTGAATTTTTACATTATTCCATGAGCACGTTTCAGTAGGAAGTTTCTGTTGGCAGAAGAAAAGAGACAGTCTTTTGAATCTTCCTTGGCACATCCCAGACTGAACATCTCTCTGATGATGCAGAAGCCTCCTGTAGCTCAGCTGATGCTCTGTGTGAACACTCATGGAGGAGACTTCTCGAAATTTGTCCAGGAAAGACAGCAAAGCCACTAAGTAGACGGCACATTCAAAAATCCATTTATCTCAAACTTGCGATCCCTGTTGCACAGAGTTCCTTCTCGGCTCAGAAGAGTGCAAGAAAAATAGATAGAAAAGCAGATAGAAAGACTATCGATAACTGCTGGTCTGAGCTGTGAGCTCTGTGGATTCTTCTGGATTTAATCTCTAAAGTCTTTTTCTTTTTTTTTTTAAAAGATGACCGGTAAGGGGATCTTAACCCTTGACTTGGTGTTGTCAGCACCACGCCCAGCCAGTGAGCGAACCGGCCATCCCTATATGGGATCCGAACCCGGGGCCTTGGTGCCATCAGTACCGCACTCTCCCGAGTGAGCCACTGGGCCGGCCCTCTAAAGTCTTTTTCTAAACGGACTTAAAGATGAGGTTAATTTCTAGCCAAACATACTACGGCTGGCAATTTTAGTCCTATTGCAGGACCAAATTGTCCTGAAATAATTTAAGCCAGTAAAATAATTATTTCTTTTCTTTTTTTTTTTTTTTTAAAGATTACTGTTGAGGGGATCTTAACCCTTGACTTGGTGTTGTCAGCACCATGCTCAGCCAGTGAGCTAACCGGCCATCCCTATATAGGGATCCAAACCCGGGGCCTTGGTGTTATCAGCACCGCACTCTCCCGAGTGAGCCACAGGCCAGCCCTAAAATAATTATTTCTAAATGGAAGGATAATTTAATCGGCCTCCACAACTTTATTTATTCTAACATGCTCTCCTTAATTGTCATATATTTTTTACCATAAATTTTTATGTTCTGGTTAAAAACTTATTGAAAATAATACATGCAATTTTTTTTAAGTATTTAAAAGTAATTTAGGGGGATTATTTGAATAATCTCTTAAAGATTAGCAGAAAAGTTGTCAAAAGGATTGTTGCATATTGATTAAGGACAATAGTGAAAATAATTAAATATTTTTTCTAATAGTTATGAACCAAAGGACAAATTTTAACATTTCTACAATGGTTTAGATTTGATCTTATATGAATGTGGAAGAAAGAATACACACACACACACACACACACACACACACATATATACATGACTGTATATATATATAGACAAATTATATATATTATTAAAAAGTTATATATTGTATAATATATATTTTATATATTTCACAATATTTTGCAAGACATATATTTAAAAGTTACATATATATTTAAAGTTTAGAGTTTTAAATATATATATGTGCAAAATTTTCTTTGTTATGAGCTATGTTTGATGCTGGTGAGAGAATATACCCTTCTTCCTACATGTGCATGACCTTCATTTATTCACTCATTAACAATTTGTCTCGGCTGCCTACTAGGTTCAATCCACTGTACTAAGCTCTGAGGATACAACTGTGAATAAAAGTGACATGGCTGTGGCTTTATGGAGCTTAAAATCTAGAGGTGCAGATAGATATTAAATTAATCCTGTCAGGATGAGCAGAGGTAGTTGGGCTAAAGGGAGGTATGGAGAGTGGTTAAGAGGTAAAGACCTAGCATATGCAGAGAGGCAAGAGAGCCTGAGTATTCTGGGGTGTAGTGGAAGGTTTGAGTGTAAGGTAGATAGATGATTGTGTAAGATAGGTCTGGAGGTTGCCAGAGACCAAGGAAGGAACTTAGAGGCTGGGTTCAGAAGTTTGAACTTCTTCCAGAGCTCTCTAGAGAGCCAGTCAAGGGTGAATTGAAGCATGTATTAGTCTACTCTAGGTATATAAAGAAGATGGTGAGCTATTACATTAATACATAATTAGGTCTTTGCCAGGTTAGAGCAACATGAAAGCAGTGGGACAAGGTAAGTGAGGATATTGGCAGGTAACTTACGGACCATGGAATTGAAGCAGGGCAGAGAAAGTAGTGATGACACAGGGGGTTGATTAAGAGAAATGGAGGACAAGGTTGAGTTTGTGAGCTGATTAAGAAAGTAGGGTACGTCTGAGGTTATGGCAGGATCAGACATTCAAACTTCATATTTCAAATGTAGAGCCATTTCGGTTGAGGACAAGGTCCAGGGTCTTGCTATTAGACAATGGCCAAGGGAGATGAAGACTGTAATATCACTGGAGGTGGAACTATGAATGAAGTGATAGGCAGCTATGGAAAATACCAGATGATATTTATTGGGTGTTTACTACATGCTAGGTACAGGTCCCAACACTCTAAATGTATTAACTCATTTACTTCTTACAGCAGCCTTGCCAAGTAGATCCTATTATCATCTCAAGGAGGGGGAAATTCTAAAAATTCCACTAGAAAACTGGATGACATGAGATTCAATAAAATCAGATTTTGCTTCATTTTAGTTTTTTATTTTATTTCCATGAGAGAATATAAGTAGTTCATTCAAAAAATATTTATTGAGTAACTATTCTGTGTTAGATACTGAGTGATTGTTTGAAATGGCTGAGAGGGTGCTCTTCCCTCCCCGTTTCTTCACCCTTACACCAGAGGGCAAACCATCAGGAAAGAGCCAGATTTCTGTTAAGGCATGGAAGATACGTATCTGAGAAAGACAGAAGGTAAGGAAATCAGGAAACAGGTAGTTTAGAAAGCACAGTGAAACATTTTGTGGCAATGGTCACAGAAATTTTATGAAAGGTTCTTTCAATCAGAGGAAACGAAGCTCATCGCAGAGAAGGTGAAAATCAAGAGAATAAAACAAAAGAAGATGGAAACTTGGGTGATGACCAAGGACAACACATGTGGCAATGGTCACAGAAATTTTATGAAAGGTTCTTTCAATCAGAGGAAACGAAGCTCATCACAGAGAAGGTGAAAATCAAGAGAATAAAACAAAAGAAGATGGAAACTTGGGTGATGACCAAGGACCACACGTTGTGCACTTTACAGTTATCCATAAACTTGCCAAGAGGATTAATCCCTTGAGTCTGCCATGTCTGTCATAGGAGTGGAAGATGGGAGAGACAGGGGTACCCAGAAGACAGACAAATCTTACACTGGTTAAGACTTGAGGGGAGTTCTGGTTAGGGTGGGCAGGATGCTTGGACCTCACTGGAAGGACCCAGCTGCAGTTTGGTTTAATTGCCCAAGCTCCAGAGAGAGGCTCTAGTTTCAAGCTGGTGAGTACTGTGGATCTCTGGCAGTGATTCAAGTCTGGACTTTGCAGCCTAATTATACAATTTGCTAAAATCTGTACTTTGGTAAGTCAACTATTGTTATCCTACTGTGGGTATTTTTAAACATTTTTGTTAGTTTGTTTTTGTTTAGCTTTTTAGTTTGAAAATGCCTTGCTCTCTCAACTGTACCTACAGGAGACTAGCAGAGGGGTTTCACATTGATGGGTCAGGCTGACAAGGGAGGAGAATGTAGGTAGCAAGAGAATAATTATGGAAATCCGAGAGAGGCTAAAGTATTTTTTGGCCAATAAAACAGGGTAAGAGTGCCATCATATTTCAAATTTCATTTTGGCTTTTCATAGAGGTTTCCAGAACAGAGCAGTAAGTTCACTTCAGCAAGTTCACCTTGCCTCTTACAGTCCCCTACAAGTCCAATCTCTCAGGATTTTTGTTTCTTTTTTTTCTTCTCTTTTTTCCCCCAATGAATATCATGGCAATTATCATTTTTTAAAAAAGTTTATCTGTCCCTGTACTTCTCTTATTTCCCTGCGCAGAAATTGCTTCAACCTGATCCCCAAGTGAGTTCACTTTGAACTGTAAGCATTGGCCTGCACTATAATTGTAGATAAAAACAGGAGCACGACCTAGGGTTGACTATAAAGGAAACAAGTCTCCCTTTGCCAGCAAAATAGTGGCCTATTGTGTATATTTTGAGATCCCTGACCTTAAATGTGATTTAACAGCTTGCCTTTAGGATACACCTTAAATGTTGAAGAGTACAAAATTATCATATGGGATTTAGGTTGCCAAGAAGTGCTTATGCGAGTTTTAATAAATTTCAAGTGCTGTCTGTGGAAGGGTCTTGTTTGAAAAATTGTGAGCAGAGAGATTATTTTAGGAAAATTGAGCAACTTTTCCTATTTTCAGTTGTCAAGAGTGAAAGAGGAGAACGTTTAACTTTCTCCAGGAAGGTTTATGTTTTATAGATGAGTGCCTTGACTAAAAGTTTTGAGTTTTAAAATGAATTTTTTTTAAGCAATGGAAAAAAACTGTCAATAAGTTCTAAATGGATACATGTCCATAACATGGTACAGTAGCATGGATTAGTTGATGGGTGTGTCTTATATTGATTAATGATTCCATAAGATTAATGAATAATTTGTATTCTAAAAATCCTTGTGTAGAAAGCAGAGCAATAGTCTCTGTGATATTCCATATAAAGTTCTATAGTGAAATTCTTATTGAATTATGGGACTATGGAATGTCTACTAATGCAGATCTTTATTTTCTGAAGGAGTCTAACAGGTATAGGGTGGGCTTCAGCTATTTAAGTTGAGTGGAGGTATTTTGTAAATTGAAAATAAACTTTTCAAGCCTCCCCCAGAGGAAAGAAACATTTGCTTGCATGGACATTAAATGTTTCCTGGATCAATTCATAGTTCTACTATTGACCAACTTAATGATTAATAAAGCAGATGCATAATAAAATTTTAAGTGCTAATTCAAAACACTTGTTCTAGAATTGGAGCCAGAAATCTTACAATAAGAAACGGTAGTGATTTCAAAAACTAAAAATGTTGAGAAAATAATTTCCTTCCATGAAAAACAAAGGTGCTATTGAGATGAGAACAGCTATTTGGGAGGTTTTATAGGGTCCTCCTGTAATTCCAACAAGGTGATGAGATGCATAGGCTCAAACAGAGCACGTGTAATTCCAGTTTGTTAGAGAAATTTTAGTTTATATTTCATCATTATTTTTTTCCTTCAAAATTCTACAGCCATTATGAAAGTCTTGGGAGTCCCTAAATTATTTGAATTATATTCATTAAAGCCAGAAAATCATAAGAAGTTCCTACCCCAAAGGCTTAATGTGCATCGGGAATTGCAAAATATGAGTAATGAATGAAATGTGGTTATGTTATAAAATGTTGCCAGCTTTCAAGTCTTATTTAATATTTTAAAAGTAAATTTAGATTTCTACAAAATCTTCTCACTAAGAATGAGAGCTGGTTTCTTTATGAGGAAGAAACAAAATAGATTCTTTTATTTAAACCTGGAAATGATTTTAGAATATATTACTTTGCTTCTTAAAAAATGGATAATAATATTTCTTTTTTGAAGCTCTTCTAAGATTACTCATCAAGTATAAGATCACACACAAACAGAACTTTGCATACAAACTGTTGTTTTAAGCATTAAAATAAATTTACTTTGTTTTGTTTATTATTTAGCTGAACAGATGGTAATGGTTTTGACACAATTCAGTTTGCTTTTCCTTTTTTTTTTCCCTGGGAAAAAAACCCCACAAAAAACCAGGGCTCTTTTCCCACTTTGTCACAGCTGGTTACCAATCAATCTCAATTCACGGTACAGTGATGATAGCATAGGTTGTCCGGAGGCCAAATCTGATTGGGTTGCATTTTTCAGCAGTGTTTCATATCAGAAAAAATAAGGTATCTCTATGGTAGGGACTGTCAGCACACGATTGTAAAACTGTCATTAATCAAACCTGGCAACAATGACTGCCTTTATATAAGTCCAAGACTGGCAGATTTCACAATGAAAATCACCCAATTTTGACTAGAATTTCCTCATCAGTAACGTTTTTTCATCTGTTTCTTTTTTCTTGATTTTAATTAAAGTCAACAATACCTCCTACATGTTGGTCATATGTAATATTACTTCACCATATTATGAAGTAGCTATTTTATCCCAAAGTATGCTCTAGTAATTTAAAATTTATTCTGGACTGTTTGAAGGCTAAAGGGAATTAAGAGCAAAATGTAAGTACATTTAAGTGTTTAATAAGAGAATAATGTTAAAGTATGTGTATAACAATAAAAACATTTATGAACCACCTAGGGTTATGGTTGGTTTTAGAGTACTATTGAGAAAAATATTGTTAAAGTTAGTTTCTGGAGTTTTTAAAACTCCAAATACAAAGCCACTAATATGGAAATACATACTTGCCCACACACATGCAGAGCAATAAACACACACATCAAATGGAAGGGGAAAGTTACTCTCTATTAGAAAAAAATAAATTTACTTATAAAGGGTCTCAGTCCCTTTATAACTTGAGATAACAGTTTTAGCATTCACTTCTGTAAAAGTGTGTTTGGAAAAAGGCATTTTCTCTAAGTTTTTCATTGTTGTGGAATCATACATTAAATCCTGTTTTACACTGTAAAGTTCTCTTTAAATGTAAGGAATTATTATTCATAACTTTTCATATATCTCTGTTAATATTTCCTTTCAAGGAAAAAATTAATATTTCCCCTATTATTCAATGTAATGGTATAAAGCATCATTGAGATTACTACTTGGCATGTACTAGTTTATCCAGAAAGAAATGTGAGAAATAAGGTCGCATTTATTGGACCTCTGGATATATGTAGTTTTAGGAAGCAAATTATTGTCTCAGGGAAAACATGACCCAGTAGAGAAAGCTGTAGATACTCATGAGAATTTTTTCCCCACGAGGCCTGAATTCAAATAATAACTCAGCCATTAAAAGCTTAACTGAGATATTGGCCATTTATTCATGGTACCCACTAAGGAACAATTTGGAAGAGAATCTGCCATTTTAGTAGTATATCCCCTGCTTACTTTCATTTCCCTTTATGGATTTAAACATCATGATGATATTGGCCATTTATTCATGGTACCCACTAAGGAACAATTTGGAAGAGAATCTGCCATTTTGGTAGTATATCCCCTGCTTACTTTCATTTCCCTTTATGGATTTAAACATCATGATTTTTTTAAAAATTGAATCTTTATATTGCCTCTTTGTCAAAAGCTATAACCTTTCTAATACAGTTGATGAAGATCGTGCCAAAAGACCTAGATTCTAATATGGTCTAAACCTTTGCTAACAGTTAATTTCAAGACTCTGGATAACAAAGCACTAGTTTTCTCATCTTAAAATTAGGACATTAGACTAGGCTCAATAATTTTTCAATTATTTGCTATGTCTCAAAATTTATGACTTGTTACTTTCTTGGGAATAACCAACTTCCACACATTTTCTTATTATTGCATAATGAAATAGAGTTCTTTTATTCTTTTCCCTTATCCTAAAGGTATTTTATTTAGGCTTCAAATGTTCTCTGTTGATATAGATATTTTGGGATTTTCTGAATATTTTTATGTCCACTCATTCATATTCTTTATGGTTTTCTAGACTTAAATAGTACTCTTTGAAATTATTATTTTTACCCATGAACCACTTAAAATCATGTGCTTCACTTTTCCAATTTTTATGCCTTATTAAGAAATAAGAAATGAAACTGAATATTGTATCCCAATTTCTGTAATACTGTGTTCTATAAAAGTGTAAGAACAAACTGTATGGTTTGCTGTCAGGTTGAACTATTTATACCTAAATTTCCTAATTTTTAAAATGGAAGAAATAATAACTTTCCTCCTTGCCTACCATAATTGTTATGAGGATAAATTAAAGAGTATATCTGAGAACACTATGCACATTTATTTTTAAATTTTCATTATTTTATTTTCATAATACATGTGACTTGAAACCACTCTAAGGCTAAGATAATGAAATAATAAATTTGAAAGTATAGAAAAAACACAAAGCTTACTTTGTTCTCTCGTAGTCATCACACTTGTTTTAAGCATTCTGCTAGAATTATTTTTTTTTTATTTTGGTGGGGGAACATAGATTATTTGTTCATGTTACTAATTTAGAGGAAATTTTATTAATGATAATGTGCAAACCAAATGTGTAGATTGCTGCTCAGGATTTGCTAACTTCTTTATTTTAGCTCTGTCTCTATATAGCTGGTAACATTTGCATATTAAATGTTCCAAATTCTTGAATTTGCAGTATTATGTCGATATGAATTTAACTTACAATTCTGAGCTAATTGCTGTCGTATAAACCTAACAGCATTACTGTGATTCTTGATATAATAGAGTGTTATATTTCAAATTAGCTAATCTTTCAGTTCTGCATATGATTATTTCACTAGTAACCATGCTTTGGAAGAACTAGAGAGGAATTTCAAGCATTTGCTGGTGCATTAACATTGATTCAATAAGCATTCAGGGAGCACCTCCAAAATTTCATGTGCTGTTTGGTGAGGCTTGGGGTATATAATTCAGAACAAGAGAGAACCAGACCTGGTTCTCATGCAGCATACTGATGAAGACAACAAACAAGTAAATGAAAAATTTGATAAAGATATGTCCTTCTAAGACAATAAAAGGTACTGAAAGTTGCAAAAGAAATATGAAAACAACGAATAAAAACAAAGTAAAGTAATTTTTAAAAGTAAGTGGGCAGAGATGGACAGATTTATTTTACATTGCTTGGGAAAGGATGACATCTTTGAGGGAATGACATTTAGGCTGTCCTGAAAGTGAACAAGGGCAGCAATGGGAAATGTAAAGGAAAAACCTTCCATGAATTTGCAGAAGTAATACGAAGACAGTGGCAACTGGCTGCTTATGCTGAACACAGAAAAGAAGAGCCGTGCGGTTAGAACAGGGTGAACATGAAATGGGAGAGATAGGCAAGGACCAGATTATCTAAAGACCATAAATTAATAGGGTTTATTCTAAGTGGCTGAATGAGAAGCTATTGAATAATATTAAATAGTGGACTGATATAATCATAATCAGAGTTAGATTCATCAGTCAGTGAATTTGTATTGATGATTTTAATTATCCTTCGAACCCTTAGATTATTGCTGTTATAGTATATGGGTTGCAGTTATTTGGCATAGTTGCCCTAAAGATGAGATAACTCATAGGAAACCCAAAATTCAACAGGCTGTCTTTTGCAGGAGACAGAATGTACTTTCTGTTTGGCACAAGGAGTAGTACTATTAGTAGAAACTTTGGGAGGAAAGATTTTGTATTATTATAAATAGAAGATCTTTCCATAGTCAGAGATGTTCAAAGATGGACTAGGCCACTCATTATAAGAATAGGCTGGAAGACTGTTGGTTTCATGTTGCAGACAGGATTCAAATATTGATGGATGGTTGCAGAA
>NW_007741198.1:25093-26463 GCF_000696425.1 Galeopterus variegatus | reverse complement strand
CCTTTTTTTGTCTTTTTTACTGACTGGTAACGGGATCGCAACCCTTGGTGTCGCGCCCGTACGGCAGACTGGCAATGGGATCGCAACCCTCGGTGTTGCGCCTGCACCTCGCTCAGCCAGTGAGCGGGAACGGGTCTCCACATGGGATCCGAACCCTCGGCAGGAGCTCCCAAGCGGCGCACTCTCCAGTGCGCCACTGGGCCGGCCCCCAATATTAATTTCTTACTTTTGATAATTGTATTATGATATGTAAAATATTAACATTAAGGGAAGCTATACAGGACTCTGTATTACTTTTGTAACTTTTCTGTAATTGTAAAAGTATTTCAAAATAAGAAAAGTTTTTTTTTTTTTTTTTTTAATGTTTCACATTAGACAGGTAAAAACATTTAGAAGTCAAGGTACTTCAATCGCATCCACTGCAATAATAGTTGCAGCGAGAGTGCCAGGATTGTGCCAGGTGCATTACAAACCTTATCATTTAGTGCTTACAACTAATATGAGATGGGTACCATAACACTCATGTTTCCCATAAGGAAAAAGTAGTGAGAGGTTGACTAAATTACCTAAGAGATTATTTATAAATTAAAAGTCCCATTTCCCAGAAAAAGTACAAAATCGCTGGCAACCCCACACCCCAAAAGTGATGAACACCTTCCATCAGCCTAGAGATCCTGCATATCTGCATGTTGGTGGCGCCCTACTTCCTCGGGCACGTCGCTTTGTGCTCCTGACTGATGGAAGGGGACCGAATTTGGAGAGAAAAGTCAAGGCCCTTGGTCCCACTATATGGTCTCCTCTCCGAGTCTCGAACACATAAAAGATGGGAGCTGGGTGTGCGACCTTCTGTGAACTACCTCTTCCTGGTCTGGCTAACAGGAGGCTCCGACCTCTCGCTCCCTGTCCCACCGCACTTCTCCTGAGCGTCGCGTCATCCCGCGCAGTGTCACCCACGACGCACCTGGGCCACACACAACAAACACCCCTAACCGCGAACGGATGCGCGGGCCGGTCCCGAGACCGAGACGCCGGCGACCCTGACGACCTGGGCCCACAGCGCGTCAAGGGCAAGGCAGGCGCCGGAAACTTTTCAATCCCGCGACCCCGAAGGCCAGCACGCTCGCCCAGTCCGCGGCCTCCCTATACTCGCTTGTAATAGCTTTTCCCAAAACGAAACCGAGTGCGGCTCCGCCACGATTCTTAGTGCCGGGAGGAGCCCCCAGAGCGCTCACACTTCCGATCTAATGGCCAGCTTTCCGACGGGCTCTTCTACCACACGCCGAGTCAGCGCCCGGCCCACCAAGCCCGTCAGGGCCCCGAAGGCCCTGAGGTGGCTCCCGCGAGCCCCTTACCTCCCGCCGGGGCGCTCG
>NW_007741198.1:0-19351 GCF_000696425.1 Galeopterus variegatus | reverse complement strand
TAGGGATCTGAACCTGTGGCCTTGGTGTTATCAGCACCACACTCTCCTGAGTGAGCCACAGACTGGCCCTTCAAGGGTAATTTTGAATGTAATTTTTGCTTTATTAACTAACTTTAATTCTTCATACCCACTCCTCTTACCATCCCAACTCACCGTCAAAGATGCATCTTTACACTATGTTTGCAATTAGAACACAGTAAACACACTTAGCACTAAAATTGTATTAACTGTTACTTAAACTTTGGCAATTTACAAGGCACCTTGGATATTGTAGTACCTTAGTTATTATCATGAATATCAATTAATATCACATGATAGATGTACAGACATGCAAGTTAATAGAAATTCCACATGTGCCCAACCTTGCTTTCTAACTTTATTTCCCATTACTCTCCTTCACACATCTTTTGTTCTAACCAAATTGGAATTCTCAGTACTCTTTACCCCATCCCTTCTCCTAAACCTATCCTGTGCCTTCCACCTAGATATTCTCCACCAATTGCCCCTCCCTTTCTGCATATCCAAATCCTACTCATATTTTCATGTTCATCCCAAGTGTGGGCTCTCCTAATATTTCCACAATTTCTAGATTTAATGCCTTCAAATGACTCCTCCAAAGGACTACTTTATAATGTGAACTTTTTTATTTTTGATATATCACTGTCTATATTTTATAACAGTAATTTGGTATGTGTCTTGTCATTCCTCCAGTATTTTTCAACCTTTCAACTGTTCACTCAATGTAATAATAGTAAAAATATATTGGGTGATTGTAGCATGTGGATAAGTAAAATGAATGGCAGCTATGTTTTAAGGATGGGAGGGATGAATTGGGAATAATCTGTTATAAGGTGCCTGCATTACCTGTAAAGTAGCATAGTGTTATTTGCAAGTGGACTCAAATTAGTTGTAAATGCATATTGCAAACTCTAGGACAGCCACTAAAAACATTTCAAAGAGAATAATTGATATGCTAGGGAAGATAGAAAAGGAGAGGAAACAAAAAGAAACAAAGAATGAGTGCAATGAATAGAAAATATTATGAACATAGTAGATGTTAAACCAAATACATCAACAACCATTTTAAATGTGAATTGTCTAAACACACTTTGTTTTTGTCAGTGTGATTGTCAGAGTGGATAAAAAACAAGACCCAACTATATGTTGTCTATAGGAAGCTCATTTTAAATATAAAGCCACAGATAGGACAAAAGTAATGAGACAGAGAAAGAGATACCACGTTGTATTAGTTTGCTGGGGCTGCCATAACAAAGTGACACAGACAGGGTGGCTTAAACAACAGAAATTTGTTTTCTCACAGTCCGGAGGGTAGAAGTCTGAGATCAAGGTGTTGGCAGAATTGTTTTTTCTGAGCGCCATGAGGGAAAGATCTATTCCTAGCCCCTCTCCTTGGCTTGTAGATGGCCATCTTCTCCCTGTATCTTCACATTGACTTCCTTCTGTTCATGTCTGTGTCCAAATTTCCTCTTCTTATAAGAAAACCAATCATAGTGGATTAGGGCCCATCCCAGTGACTTCATTTTAATTTAATTACCACTTTAAAGACCCTATCTCCAAATACAGTCACATTCTAAGGTACTGAGGGTTAGGACTTCAATAAATGAATTTTTTTTGGGGGGTGTACATAATTCAGCCCATAACACATGCTAACACTGTTCAAAAGAAAGCTAGAATAGCTATAGTAATTTCTGACAAAGCAGACTTCAGAACAAGGAAGATTTTCAGGGTTAAAGGGGAGTATATTACCTAATGATATAGGGCTTAATTCTCCCAGAAGACATAACAATCCGTAACACCTATCAATGGAGTGTCAAAAACCAGTAGAACTGCAAGGAGAAATAGAAAAAGCACATAAAAAATAGGGTAAGAGAGCAACGGTGCAAAAATTAAGTTCATGAAACCTGCCATTTCTTCTAAGGGCAGCAGGATTGTTACAGAAGACCCAAAAGAGGATAACAATAGAGCAAAATTATTTCTGAGACAACAAATATTTCTAGATTTCTGTTGGAGAAGCTGCCAGAGCTCTCTTTTACAGGATTATAGAATCTATCCTCAGTCCTTTGACAATTGACACTCTCACCAGTAAACCTTTTAATCCCCCAACTAGTGAAATACGTTTAAGAAATTGGAAATCAACAAAATTCACAAGTCCCACCCTCCCTCTTCTCAGCCCAGCAAGCCCCAAATCCCATTGTTACAACCCTTAGGGGATTTTTTTTTACTTCAGTAGGCTTTAATGGCTTACAGGAGATTTTTGAGTGATATTTATATTTCCTATAGCCAAAGACACATTAACTTTAATATTTCCTTGGCAGATTATTACTAAAGAAAGAAATGTTGCTTGTTCCAGAGAAATAAATAGGTTCAGAACCTGTCACGTTGTTTATATAAGTGAACACTTCAGAAGAGAAATGTTTTGAACCAGAAAAAATGCTTGAAATATGGAAAAAATTTTTTGAATCCCTGTGCTTAAACATTAAAGGATATAATTGGTAAGTCTGAATCTTTCCAACATCTGGTAAGTGCTCTCTCATTCAGTCAGTCTACACCACCAGCATGCCAGCCACTGTGCTGCGTCCTGGTGACTGAGTTTTAAAAGATCCTGTTCCTATACTCCAGGGACTCACAGTCTGGAGGGAAAGACAGATATGTTAGTAAGTACAATATAATTAATATGCACTATATTAGCTAAACTCACAAAAACGCTATAAAAGGAAGCACAGAGCTGGTGACTTAAGAGTTTAGTCAATATGTAAGAATCAAAGAAAGGAGGAAAGAACATTCTGGATAGAGAGAACATATGCTAAAGGCACAAAAAACGCAACAGTAGGGGGAGCGGTAAGCGGAGCACCCAGATTCCTAAACTCCCCTTGATTTAGGATGAATAATTTAAGTGGCTTGTCTGTGCAGCTTTCTGCCTATGGGGTAGCACCAAAACAGGGAGAAGGTTCCCAGAGGGCAGGATGAGTAACTACCTCAGATGTATTTACCAAAGTTCATACTGACCACTTTTCTATTTGTTTCAGATCTGGTCATGGCACTATGTATTTAGTTTCAAATCTTTATTGTGGCCCTCTCCATCTAAGGTGCACATCATACAGACTCACAGACTCACACAACACCTACCAGTTTCTTAGGGGGGATTCTGAGGTTCTCCACCAAATTTTAACGTAAATCTCCAGCCTCGCGGGTCACCATTTTCTGAACCAGGTTCCTTTAATTCCTCAATATTCCATCCACTTCTTGCCTCTATGCCTTTGCTCAAGCTTTGAGGGTACTTTAAGAAGTTTGTGGAAAGATTCGTATTATCTTTCAGTTCTATTTTTCCGTGAACTTATTGAAGTATTCTCATATTCCCCCTTTGGAATGCCATCCACCTCCTTTCTGTTGATCAAAATTTTACTCCTCCCTGGCCGCCCGGTGGCGGCGCACTGTGCCGCTTGGGAAGTGCGGAGGCACTCCCGCCGAGGGTTGGGATCCCACATGCAGACCGGCCGCTCACTGGCTGAGCGAGGTGCAGGGGCAACACCGAGGGTTGCGATCCTGTGGCCGGTCCCGGTCCGGTGCGGGCGCGACACTGAGGGTTGCGATCCGTTGCCGGTCACGAAAAAAGACAAAAAGGGAAAAAAAAAAAAATTTTTTTACTCCTCCCTAAAGACGTCACTCAAATCTCTTCTCTCCCCAAAAGATTTCCCTTATTCCCCCAACCTGTGTTCCCACCATACCTCAATTTAATTTTACATTGCATTATAGTCATTTACATATCTGTCTTTCCAACTAGAGCAGAAACTTTTTGAGGGCAGGGACTTTGTCTTATTTATTTTGTGTTCCTAGCACCTAGTGCATGGCCTGGAATGTGGCACTTGATAAACATTTGTTTTAAATGACACGTTTGTCTCATCACCTTTGTGACCTCATTGGTGTCTTCTCCAGGTTCACAACTGAGTTCCTCCAGTTGGGCAAACTGCCTGAAGCTCAATTTGTCACTGAGGCTGAGATCAGAGGGAGAACAAGAAAACTACCTAAGGCATAGGTTCTTAACCTAGACAGCACAACACAGTCACTTGGAGACCTTGATAAAGATATAGTTGCCTGGGCCCCACCATCAGAGATTCCTGATTTATTTGGTCTGGAGTGAAAACTAAGTGTCAATATATTTTTAAAAGTTCTCTAGATAATTCTAAGGTGCAGTCAGTTTTGAGAACCTCAAACCTAAAGGGCAGGTGGGAAATAGTCACCAGGCCCCTTATCTGAATTAAGAATAATTTCTAATTCACTTTTCTCAAAAGGTGATATGCATTTCCCAGAAAAAAATAGCTGGAAGAATGGGAGGCCACACAGTCTGGATGAAACTGACCTTTTTTCCAGTGAAATCTTTGCTATAGGAAGCCTGAGTTATGCTGTGGGAGGAATCACACCACTGGCTTCATATTTACCTTCTGTTCTCATTCAGCATGAATCCCGATGCTCTCCCTCATGGATATCTTTAATACAAAGTTATAGGAAGCCATAAAATGAACTGAAATCAAAATGCCAAGCACCAAATCATCAAATGAATTATGAAAGCTTGATAGCTCCTAGTTCCCTTGAGGGTCTCTGTATTAGTCAGGGTTCTCCAGAGAGACAGAATCAATAGGGTATGTTATAATTATATGAGAAGGATTTATTAGGGGAATTAGCTCACGTGACTATGGAGAAAAGTCCCACAACAGGCTGTTTATAAACGGGATGCCGGTAGCATGGCTCAGTCCAAGTCCAAAGGCCTCAAAACCAGGGAAGCTGGTGGTATACTTGGTGTAAGTCCTAGAACCCAAAAGCTGAAGAGTCTCAAGCTCTGATGTCCACAGACAGGAGAGCAGAGTGCATCTCAGCTCCAGTGGATAGAGAGAGAACTTCACCTCTTTCCTCTGTCTTTTCTCTCTGGAACCCCAGTGGATGGGATGGTTCCCACCCAGTCTACTCAGATTCTCATACTAATCTCTGCTGGAAACACCCTCATGGACACACCTAAAAAGATAGCTTTACCAGGTTTCTCAGCATTCCTTCATCTAACCAAATTGACACCTAGAATTAACCTTCACAGTCTCCAACGGGTGTCCACTGTGGCACTCAGTCAGTGGAATGGGAGGACAGTGCCAGAAACTGCAAGGAGGACCTCATGTTGCACAATTCCAAGGACACTATGCACGTTGTGTTCCATGTGAAGAGCGTCCCCTGGAATTGTGTAATGGTGATTCTTGGCACAGGGATTTTCCTGCCCACCCAGGAGAGTTTTGGTGGTGGCTTCCACCTTGATTTTGTTCCCCAGCCTTTTTCTGGCTTGGGGGTGTCACTGTGAGTCAAGGTGAGGAATGGAGAGCCTCTTCACAAAGTATCTTCTGCTGGAATCTTTCCCACCTGGTGATGTCTTCATCAGAAATTTCCCTAACTGGCTGCTCTTGTCAACACACCCTTGATCCACCTGGTAGACTCCAGCCAGACTTGGCCTGTAAACCAGTCACTGCAGCAGACTTTCAGAATGGATGTCACTTCCTTCTCAGCATCACCTCCACTTTTCTCTTTCCTCATTAGTCAAAGTGTCCACAGAGAAAAAAAGTACATATTTTATTTCCAGATTTTGGCTATTTGGGGATGTGTGTATCTGCGTGTGTCTTTGTGTATCAAATTTAACAGTCTAAGGGCAAAGAAGAAGTAAAATGAAACAGTCTTATCTACAAAAAATTATCCCAGCACCTGCCAGAAAGTAGGGACCTTAAAAACGTTACTTTCCCTTGGTCTTGGAAGGTGATAACATGAATGTGATGATGGTGGAATCTACAGAGTAGCTCTCACTTTTCATATTTTCAGAACAGAGCAACAAGGTCCTTAAGGTAAGGAGGGGATTATTTTTTCTCCCAATGAAGTTGTTGTGAGAATGGAAAAAAACTAGAAATTTAGCATGAGAAAGTGTTTTGTAAACTGTAAAGCACTATATAAAATGTATGGAGTTATTATTGTTACAAGAGATGTATAAACCACAATCAAGAGGAAATGGCATCCCCCACTTAATAAGGATGTACTTTATCCAGGACTTGGTTTCTGCATTGTAGACCAGGTACCCTGATCCTTGCCCTGACTACAAAACAAGGCTGGTTATGAGAATAGAATTAGAATTTTGTGTCTGCCCTTGTGAACTATAGGACACTTATACAAATGCAAGCTGATGTTATTGTAGTTATTATAGGGTGGTGGAGATATTATTATTGATTTTGAAGAAATTGGTCAGTATTTAACAGGCAGAGCTGGCAGGGGAAGCCCTTACAGGTAGAGAGATGAGGAGTAGAGATGTTTCTGCCAACTTTGTTGATTGATTGAGAGTCTCTCTAAGCATTTGTTGACACCTACCCTGTGACAACGCTGGTAACTCAGTGTTGAATAAGAAATGCTGTCTGCCTCAGGGAGCTCATCTTGATTTGGTTTTGAGGATGTCTTCAAATATCAGATCAAGAAGTTTATAGTTAATTTATAGGCAATGGAAAGCCACTGAAGTTTTTAGAGCAGAGGAGTAATGTGGTCCAAGTTGCATTTCAGGTCCTCCTGACAAAATACCTAACTAAGCTTTCAACCAGTTTACCACTAGAAAGTATTTTAGGTTAGCTCCTCAACCCTCAGACTTCAAGAACCTAGACTGTTGCACCCCGCTAAATAGCCTTTTTAAAAAACTTATGAATCATGGAACTGACTGTTTCCTTCTTTGCAATGGCTGTTAGGAAGCCTAAGCCAAATTTAGCAGGTACAAAACACTTGAAAGCATGAATGTTGAATCCTCGGTTCAGCCCTGGCTTATTTTTCCCACATTCACTTTCTTTTTAATCCTGCCCTCGCTTTTATAAAATCTTGTTGAATTATATGTAGTTTTGCAAATTACCTTCAATTCTTTCTGAAATAAGGTAAATTATAAATAGGTAAATATCATTCTTATGTTTTTGCTTCTTGTTTAACTTTTGGTGAAGATTATTTGAAATATCCCCAGAGGAAATTTGCATGGATGAGGTATATTGGAAAAGTAATGTTTTAGATGTTAACGTTTTGGCACTACTGCTGATCTCTTAACTTTTAAAATTCAGTTAAAGTCACATGTAACTTAACACTCTAATATAATGTGAATCTATTGGTAACCGAATATTTTTGCATTTATAGTTAAAGTTTGAATTTTGTTTTCAGAAGAATTTAAGAAAAGATGCAAACTTTAAACTACCTGAGTCTTTGTTCCTGTGTGTAAAAATTTTATTTAAGTTTAAATAAAAGAGCTAAGATTTATAGCCTATCAGAATATTAGAAAATAAAATTTGTTATCCCAATTTTTAAAATCATACATATAAAAACATATTTGAAATGTAATGAAATCTGTTCTGTTACTAAAAGGTATTTAGAATGCTTGGATTACATTGCTAGGTCAGAAGAAAAGAAGGTATAGAAAAGTCTGTGTGTATTACTGTGTTCAATCTACTTTATCATTTCAAACTTGAGTTTTTAAACATTTGAAAGCAAGATCATCTTTAAGAATTTGAAAGTATTAACAAAATTTTTCTGAATTAAAAAAATCCCTCTTTAGAGATTGCTTTCAGGGCCAATTTACAAGACCCACAACTAAATCAATTCCCTTGGTTTATGTGTATACCCTTAATCTTTGCCTTCCTCTTTTCCCTATCCACTCATCCTTCAATTGACTAAGTGATCAAAGTTCATCTTTTTCTACCTTTATAGACTTGACTGTTTCGGAAAAAGTTGAAAATCCATTCTCCGAGGGCAATGGCTTTCTACCTGTGAAAGGAAAAAGTAGATTCAGAAGAAAATAGGGAAATTTAGAGATGCTCCAAATAAAAGCACTACTATTGAGACAAAAATGTTGCCTTCAGGTTGAGCTACAGGAGGAAGAGTATCACATGGTCAGGACAGACTCACTGCACAGTTTTACCCAGACTTTTGAGGAGCAAACATTTGCTGCTACCTTAACTGATTTGGAATATAGAAAGAAAATAAAACACCTTCCAGTCGATTTTTTGTTTTTTTCCTTTTTGTCTTTTTTACTGACCGGTAATGGGAACGCAACGCTCGGTGTCGTGCCCGTACCGGGAACCGGCAACGGGATCGCAACCCTCGGTGTTGCGCCCTCACCGCGCTCAGCCAGTGAACGGGAACCGGTCTCCACATGGGACCCGAACCCTCAGCGGGAGCGCTGCCGCGCTCCCAAGTGGCGCACTCTCCAGTGCACCACTGGGCCGACCCCCAGTCGATTTTATGATTTAAATATGGGCATGATCTTAAATATGATAAACCAATAAATAAATACATCTGCTAATTATCCAGCCTAGAAAGTAAAGGATGAGCTGCTATGGCTGATGCATTAGTAGTGAACTCATGTTGCTTCTTGGAGATCACTGCATTCTTTCTGTTCTCAGTAATCTGCCTAAACTCTGCTAGAGGTTTACTTTAGACTTACTTCTCTGTCCTTTCAGGCTCGAATCATTTCTCTATTTGATCAGAACATTTGCTTGTTTCTAGGGTTTAAGCACCTCTTCTCATCTCTATGATTTCTAAAAATGTCTTAGAGGATGCCTGACAGTGTCTGTGTTTTTGTACATGGCGGTAAAATTTATCTGGGTCTAGGGATTTGAAGTCATGCGAAGTAGTTAAGGGCACTCTCTTCTTCTTCATGTCTCTTGAGCCACAGTTCTCTGCTCTTGTGGTTTGTCTGACCCTTCTGAGTCCCTATAATGCTTCCATTTGCACCAGAAGAAAATAGAAATCAAGTTGAAATCGAGTATAAAATGTCAGAACTAGAAAAGTTATTAGAACAAGTCCAGATAAAGAAACAAGAGAGGGATTTAATCTGTCTTGTTTCTTATGGAGACGAGTACATGGGACTATATCAAAGATAAAGCTATTAAAGTCTTGAATCATGTACTAGTTCCCCTTGTTCTGAGTCTATGCTTATATGCAGCAGACTTTTGATAATTGGTTTTCTGTGTAGATATGTCTACAGATAGAGAATATACTTACCAGAAGTTTCCGGTCTCTAGTTAGTTAATAGATGATCTCTCTGCTTTAAACATCAGAGCCTGTTCATGAATTTTCATCTAAGAGAGAAAGAGAGACAGTGAAAGAGAGAGAAATCCACTCTCACCATGCTGCTTAATCAGGTTCCTGAGGTGTAGCCCCTGGAACCTGGAGATTACACTGGGGTTCTGCCCCTTTGAGGCCTCTTTGGGTACTAGCAACCCTTCTCCATGGGATACCTTGACTCCATCTTCTTGCTAGTTTTCCACAAAGGCCTTCTCTGTGAAGACAGTCCACCTCTTGGTTTGCGAGGTTGGACATAAATACAGCTACTTCTCAAGAGGCAGTTATTGATCACAATAGGTTTTTTCTTCCTAAGGGCTAAAGCTGGACTTCTTCCACCTATTAATACCTGTGAATCTTCTAAAATTCTTCATGGAACAAAGACTGTTACTTTTTCTTTAGACATATGACATGAAAATCCATTTTATAGCCATACAGTGAAATATGCAGCTGTGCAGAAAGCTTCAGGAATAAGAAAAATTACAATAGACTCCTTTCCAAACCTCTTAGGGATTCTTCGAATGATGGTTTCTAATTTGAGAGTTTGACACATGTTCCAAGGACTGAATTCTGGGCCTTTACTAAGACTAGCAAAAAGGATTGAAAATGCCTAAGAGCTCTAACACAGATTTTTTAAAATGCTTGCAAAATATAATTACTGAAAAATACTATTTGAACTATACCATGATTAAGGAAGCAACTGAAAATAAAGTTACTTGGCCATTTTGAGTTACTCTTCAGCTAAAAAAAATCTGTTTAATGGATTTTTAAATGATACTGTGTTTGTGTTTTAAAAGTATGCATCTCTATCCAGGTCGACAGCTTAAGTACCAGGCTCTAGCCAGATAAAATCTGAAGTGACTAAGGCAGTACTTCTTAAATAAAAGCAAATTTGAACTGCCATCTCAAATCACTACCATCTCTTCTGGCAAGACAAAATTAGTATTCACATTCTCATCTGAGGGGGGGGAGGGGTCACCTCATGCTTGCAAACAGGCAGTTTGGATCACCCAGCAATTACAGGGTAAAACTAGAAAAGGTTCCCAGAACTCTGTTCTTTGGCCAGCTTATGTAGAATGGAGCATTTTGAAGAGGTGATGTGTTCAACACTTGGATACATTTAAGAAGAGAGCATGAGTCTAGTTTCTTCTGTCTCTAGGCCAGCTCTAAATAACAATGCATGTGCCCTTGGTGGATTCTAAAGGTAAATCATGGTTACATTTCTTACCTGCCTTTACATCTCTTCTTCGTCTCAGAATTTCTGCTACTTGAATTTGGTTCTGCTTCTGGTCCTCTGGAATTGGTGTTTGACCTTGGTCTCTATTCCTGGATTTTCCTAACAGATTCTAGTTTGGTTTATGCTGCTGGCTTTCTAAGAGCTAGGCTACCCTAATTCTTGCTCCAGTGAAGCTGACTTCCAGCACAGTCCGCTTGGCTGGCTGGCTGTTCTCTGTGTCTGCAAGAGTGTATGTGAGTGTATGCAGGGCAGAGGGACAGAGTGTGTGCACAATTTGGATAATCAATCACTAAAATGAGAGAGAGAGAGAGATCTAAATAGAAAACAAGGAGAGTGAGGAAATAATGCATTTGCTATTCCTTATTGACTATCCTGAGGTTTGAAGTAAATTCTTAATTAGGTGTTTACTTCCCTCCCAAGAATTTTATCTCAGCCTTCAGATTTTGCTGCCACCTGGTGCTAAAACATTCCAGGTAGGGATGACTAAATAGTTTGACAAACTCCAAAAAGTATAACCTAGATTCAGAGATAACACAAATTAGGATGCTGTATATTTAACATAGTAAATAAAATATAAAATTAAAAAAAAAATAACCCAAACTAGCTTAATATAATGAGTAATAAACATGGTGTACCTATTATAACAAATTTATAAGACGTAATAACAGTAAATTGCTACGTATTTCTGAGGTATCACCACCTCTTAGAAGTATGGCACACATCTCACTTCCATTAGAGCTGTCACTCCTGAATATGACAGAATGCTGAGTGTTCGTACACAGTAACAACAAATAATTTCTTTCAGTTAATGGCCTCCCTAATTGAGAAAAGTTTGTTGACTAATTCTTCTAAATTAAGATCAGTTAATTTTGCTCAAAGTTTATTTATATTTCACAGAAATTAAATTTTTTTCCTTTTGTGGCCTTCATAGGTCTGCCATTTCTTCCCATTTTCATCCTGCCACTGTTCTTCTTCACTGCTCCTCGAGGCAGGGGCTCCTTCCTTGCTTCTGATGTTTCCAAAGTTATGTTTCTCTCTATTCTTCCACTTTCTGCACTGGAAGAAATTTTTCCTTTCGGGTGATTACATATCATCCAGCCAACCTTTCCCAAGAAATACTGTCCTTTTGGACTCCCAAATAGAGCAATACTCATTTAGCTTTTGAGTCACAGCTGTTGAGAGACATAAAAAGAATTCCTCAAGGTCCAATCGAGGGAATTTAGTAATACCACTAATATGAGACAGATTATATTTTCCAAAGATGACCGAAAGAATAACTCCCATTCCACATGCTCTTTTTAAAACGTGACTTTGGCTCTCCTCCCATAGAGAAGTGGTATACCTATGTTCTCTTCCCTAGAATCTGGATGGGCTTGCCACTTTGGAAGAAGTAATGCTATGTGACTTCCAAAGTGAGATGATCAAACGTGATAGAGTTTCTGTCTGGCTCTCATGAGATGCTCACTTTTAGAACCCAGCCATCAAGTTGTGAGGAAACCCTATCTAGCTCACGCAGAGACACCAGCTGGAGAGGTCACCTATACTTTTTCCAGCCAACAGCCCAACTGAGGTCCCAGCCCAGCCAGCATCAACTGTGAAGACATCTCCAGATGATTGCAACCCCAGCCATCTAGTCACCCCTGGCCTTCAAGCTTTCCCAGCTGAGGGCCAGATTTGAGAGAGCAGAAACAGGCCATCCCTGCTGTGCTCTGTCCAAATTTGTGATCCATAGAAACCCTGAGTGTAATAAAATTGTTGTTTTATGCCACTAAGTTTTTAGTGACTTGTTACACAGCAATAGCCATGGAAACACTATTCTACCTAGTGTATTCCTCACAAATTGTGAGCAAGTATCCCAAGATGGGTGCAGATCCCAACTTCCCTCTACCTCATGCATAAGATTCTCATCATCCTGAGGCTTCTTCCTTAATCAGAGCTTGAGCAACCCCCATCCCAGAAACCCTGCCATTAATTTCAAAGACTTTCTAAGTTCCTCTCAGGAGATCTGTGACTTCATTGTAAGTACTTCTGTCTCACTCACTTCTGGCCCATTTCTCACATCATCTACTCTCAGCTTCTCATTACCTCATCTGGGACTCACCTCGTGGGATGAGTGGCTGTGGGAGCTTCACTTCTGAAGAGACTCCAACCTGTCCACAGGAGTGTAGCCTCATCCTCTGATTCCAACAAGACAATTGTATCATTGATGACCAAATATCAGTATTTTCTAGATTATTCAACCTTAACTCCACGATAATAATAACATCTGAAATTTATTGAGGTATCACTGTGTGTCAACCATTGTGCTAAACTCTCCCTATACCCCTTTCAACAATCTTATAGAAAAATAACTATCCTCCCAACAATATTAAAATGAGGAAACTGAAGAACAGAAAAGTTGGGTAATTTGCCCAAAGCAACACAGCCTGTAAATGGTAGAGGGGAATTCAATGGCAGTGGTCTAACTCCAGAACACATGCTCCTAACCACACACCCTATGTATAAAACATTAAACAGCTCCCATGCATCAAGCCTAGCCCAGTATTTTAAATGACAATTCCAGAGTAAGGTGAAGATCTAACTTACATGTCCCTCCTACCTTTCTGTTCCTCACAGCTTCCCATTTCTGCTCATGAGGGCACATATGTCTCCAGAGGAATAGCAACTGCTTTTAGGTATAGAACATTGTTTATTCTGTATAGAGAAAATAAACGTTTCTCCTAAAGAAGCAACAAAGTCTGTAGATGCATAATTCTGGCTGCTAAAACCAAACCAGGACAATTTATATTATAGTATAGTTAGTCACTTAGTTTTTTAAAGCTAAAACATTCGTATTTAGGTTACACCACAGATCTTCCCAAGAACAATAAGCTTGTTTTACAATTGTGTAACTAAAAGGCCAATTCAGGGCCTTATCCCCATGAAACAAAGGACAATCTACCTCAAAGTGTCTTCTTGTCGGGCAGAAACTGCTTACTGCTCTTTAATAACTGTGTTTTGTATTGTGTTATTCGCCAATATAACGTGTGTAGCGGGCTTCCTGGGATCAGCCATAGCTCTTGCTCCGGGCGCGCTATTGAGACTACCCTTTGGCATATTCCCAATAGAAGTCCACCTCTTCCATGCATCAATGAAAAACAGATATTTTACTGAAAATTTTGTAGGACTACTAGACAAGGTTTTATATTACAAAATCATATTTCAAAACTTAATAAAATCCCATTTAACTATCTCTGTTCTTTTCCCACTTTTCCAATGCATGCAGCAGCTTTCATGTCTCTTCAAAAATCTTCCCCCTCCCTCCACAATTATTCTCCAAACTCACATTCCTCTTCAGCCTCTCATCCCAAATCATCACGTCAACCTCATCTCATAATTCCATCCTCAATTTGCATTCTCAGACTCATCTCAGCACTCAGAAAAGGAGTACGCTTTTTAGAAGAGGGAAGAGTGTGGTATACACAAAACATGGTTTTTCCCAGTCACAAAGAATTTTTTTTTGTAAATATTTCTATTGCAAGAGCTTCTAAATATCAATTTTTAAATTGGCCTTAAAATCTTCTTTTTAAATTGTGAACTAAATCACACATGTAAAAGAATAAAGATAATGTATATGTACATGTTAAAGAATAAAAAATAACAGCACACTGAAGCAAAGCAACATATCCTGGCAACTGTTGATGTGGCAAATGCTTTTTTCTCTGTGTCCATTACTAAAGAACACCAAAAGCAGCTGTCTGATCCAGTAGATCCAATAGATCTTGGAGTGTTTTGACAGATAGAGATGCACTATAGAGCATATGGCAAGACTTTGTGAGTGAATCATATACTTCAGACATTTTGGAATTTTGGAGCAAAATTATGTCATCCTCTCCCAACTACTATTCTTCTTTTGAGAAGCAACTCATGGCTTGCTACTGGGCCCTAGTAAAGACTAAACACTTGACTATGGGCCAACAAGTTACCATGCAACCCGAGCTGCCCATCACAAAGGAGGTGATGTCTGACCCAACAAACTATAATGTTGGGTGTGCACAGCAGTATTTTATCATCAAGTGGGAGTGGTATGCATGAAGACAGAAGTAAGATGCATCAGCAAGTGGCTCAAATTCCCAGGAACCCTACTTCTGCTACCTTGCCTCTCCTCTCTCAATCTGTGCCTGTGATCTCATGGAGTGTTCCTTATGACTGTTAGATTAAGGAAGAGAAGATGAGATCAGGTTTACAGATATTTCTACCAAAAATTCTGGGAAAAGCTGAAATTGGATGCCTGCAGCACTGTAGCCTCATTCAGGTGTGGCCATGAAGGACAATGTTGAAAAGAAAGGTTCCCAGTGGGCAGTGCACCTGCTTGGCTAATTCACCCAGAAGGAGAGATGGCCAAAGGTATTTGTAGTGGATTGAATTTATGTGCCTGCAAGACTAAGTGAAGTTTGTATTGTGTCCCCCAAGTTTTATGTATTGGAAACTTAGCCCCCACTGTGACTGTTAAGAGGGTGGGAAATCCTACTATGGTTATTAAAAGGTGGAGCCTTGAAGAGGTGATTGGATTGTAGGACCATGCCATAGTGAATAGATTGAAAATAGTGGTGAGGGGTGTGGTTCTGAGGGCTTTAAAAGAAGAGGAGAGTCTGTCTTTCTCTCTCTGCTCTCTCTGCTTCCACCATCTTGCAATGTGAGACCTGTGGGTCACTGTCACCACCACCAGATGGACTTTGGACTTCCCAGCCTCAGAAACTGTGAGCAATAAATTTCATTTTCTTTATAAATCACCCAGTTCCAAGCACTCAGTTATAAGCAACACAAACGGACTAATACAGTATTGATCTATTAATTCATGAGCAGTGACTAGTGGTTTAGTTGATTGGCCATAAACTTGGAAGATGATTAGAAAATTGGAGGTAGTGATGTCTGGAGAAGAAGTGTGAAGATAGACCTCTCTAAAATGAGCACAGAATATGACACTGTTTGTGTCCGAGGTGAATGCTCACCAAAGAGCAACCTTACCAGAGGAGGAGCTCACTAAGTAGACAACATGACCTGTTTTATGGTTGTCAGCCTCTTTCTCCAGTCACTTCTGTCCCTGCCTAATGCACTCATAAATAAAGTGGCCATGGCTGCAGGGATTAGGATTATCCAGCAACATGGACTTTCTCTCACCAAAGGCAGACTTGTTACCTCCATGGCTGAGTCCCCAATTACTAACAGTAAAAATCAACTAACTGGAGATATGGCACCATTTTTCAGGCCACCTAGTTCAAGCTGATTATATTGGACCATTTCTACCTTGGAAGGGGAAGTGCATTGTTTTTACAGGTGCCTTATTTGTCATTATGGCATCCCAAACAGGCTTGCTTCTGACCAAGGAGCTCATTTTACAGAGAATGGATACAGAACTAGGTTTTCTATTGCCTGGAAGCAGCTGACCTGATAGAATTTTGTAGTAGAATTTGAAGACTCACTTTAGTGACAAAACTCATTAGGTGAATTATGTTATGCAGAACTATTGTGTTGATATTGTTTTTACTTGGAAATTAAATATGATAAAGAAGTATGTGTGGATACCAAATTGACAAGGGGTGGACTGTGTTGGATTGTGCTATGTCAACATAGATAAACTGGGAATGGCATTTCCTAGAATTCCATTTTTTGTATGATTTGGAGTTATAGTTAACCAAGAGAGGAACTCATGCTAGATTTTAAAGGCAAAAGTGAAGGAGTTATCATTCTCTGAAGGTTGTCATGGTCAGATGTGGTGATAAAGAGACACAGAGGTGTCCATCTCACTGTTTTTCTCTCACTAGCATTTAAATATGTCCCATTTTAAAAATCTCTCTTTTGACTTCATGTTCCCTTCCATACTACCCTCTCTTCTTTCATGCTAGCTGTGTCCATTTTCACTTTTCTCCTTGGTCCTCTGCTACTGGCTTCTGCCACTGCCTTCCCCTGAAACTGCTGTCACCATTCTTCTCTCTGTACTTATTCTTTCTGGATTTCTGTCACTACTATATGCTGATGGTACTCAAGAATATACCTTCCCAGATGTCTCCTCTGAGTTTCATATCTGCATATTCAATGGTCTACTGAATACCTCTACCTGGATGGCAGACCAGCACTTACAACTCAGCATGTCCATAACTAAAGTCATCATATTTCCCCTCAAAACTGTACCTCCTTCATATCTCAGTTAATAGCATGATCATCCACTCAGGTGTCCAAACCAGAAACCAGGTGAAAACTTCACACTTGTCTTCCCCCCACTGTCACTCTCTGTGTGTTTCTGTTTCTTATAAGAAAATATCTTGAACAGGGTGATTTATAAAGAAAATGAAATTTATTGCTTACAGTTTTGGAGGCTGGGAAGTCCAAAGTCCAGGGAAAACATCTGGTGGTGGTGACAGTGACCCAGGGGTCTCACATGGCAGAAAATGGCAGAGCAGAGAGAGAGAGATACCTCCTCATGCACTCTCTTTTTAAAGCCCTCAGAACCACACTGACAGACACCATCAAACCATCAACCTAATCACTTCTTCAAAGCCCCACCTTTCAATTATCATAATAGGATTTCTCACCCTCAATAGTTACAGTGGGAATTAAGCTTGTAATATAAGGACTTTGGTGTACACAATTCAATCAATTCACAGCACTCTGCTTGTTTAGATTTCATTTATCTCTTGCCTGGAAGTGTGAAATAGTCGTTCTTTCTGAAGTTGTGGAGATCCAATTATATAATACAATTAGAATGCACCATACAAACATTATGATTTATCTTCAGTGTAGACCCATATTAACCCTGAGAATGTGAGCAATAAATTCATTTTATGGGAGAAGTTGTAGCCAGTGATGAACAAAGGGAAAACACACTCGCACAACAGTGGACATTTTTAATGTGTTGACCTGGTGGCAATGCTGTTCATTCTACAAATATTTATTAATATCCTACTGTGCACTAGGAACTGTGCCTGCAGGAGAAGCTTCCAATGTACTGCTTTACTGTGGACCTTTTCTGGGCTCAGCATCATGTGACATGCAGGGAATACAAAGATGAAAAATTTATGGTCTCCATTCTTAAGGGGCACTCACTTTTCTTCAGTCACCACCCACGTTGAATGATGTTTCAGATGGCCTCATCTAATGCTGAGCTCCTCCTGTACTGTGTTGCAGGGAAGTTCCTTCCAGGGCCTATTATTTTCACAGAATAAATTAAGTCCAGAGGGGGAAAAGAAGACCCCATTTCAAAGTCAATCTAGAGACATATGTACACTGTTGTCTAGATGTGAGGATTTTTTTTCCGGTGACATAGAACTACCTCCTTGAGACCTGAATTAAATTGCATGCAATTTCAGTAATGAATTCAGCCTTGTGCTCAGCTCATTCCCAGAACCTCTGGCTTAATTATGAGAAGAAAACCTATTTATTCTGGGACATCACCACTTTGGGATAAATTCCTGGAAGCCATCAGAAAAGCAAAGGGAAGATCTTTCTCAGAGTCTCTTCTCTGGATTTCTGAGAAAGAAGTTCACATTTGGCCTGTCAAGTTGCTTTTAGTTTTAGGCCATGGATTTGCCCCTTATTTAATTCTCTTTGAACTTAGATTTCCCTGTCCATACAGAGTGCTTGGTCTCCTATGGGAGTCCAAGTCACCCTTTCTGCTGTCTTCCTCAGATACCATCTTTCCCTGAGCACATTCTTCATATTAGTTACAAAATCATAAAAATAATAATACTTATATAGTACCTTACATTTTACAAAACTCTTTTCATGTGTGCTAGTTTGCTTAATCCTGATAGCAACCTAGAGAGGCAGAGCTATGAGGAAACTTAGGCTCAGAGTAAAGAACTTGTCCAAGATCACACAGCTACTAGAAGACAGACCTCACAAAGAACCCAGATATTGTAACTCCTCTCCTCTTTCCACCTTCTTTCCCTATATTCATTCAGTGGCCAAAGTAATTTCTATCCCTGATACATTTAAAATTTATTCTCAAAACTGAATAAAACTATGTTGATATCAGGAGCCAAGGAACACTGAGCCATGTCTCTCCTGGGGATTTGCTTGGTTGTGGGGACCCACGGAGGGCCCCTCATAAACCAGAACCCCAGGGGGGCCTACCAAGAGCAAAGAAATGCAGGAGTTCTACTGAGGCAGTGGTTCTCAACTTTGGCTACACATTGAAAACACCTGGGGAGTTTTAAAAACTACTGAAGCCTGAGTTTCTGATTTAATTGCTTTTGGGGTAACCTGGTCATTTAGATAGTTTGAAAGTTCCCCCAGGTGATATGCAGGGATCAAGAAATTGCCAGACGGCTTCCACCGATCACATACTGTCACTGCATAAAATCTAGAAAATACAGATTAATCTTTGGAGATTAATCACGATTATTCCACAGAGAAATAAATACTGTTAATAATTTGGCGTATGTCTTTCCAGATTTTTTCTACCTATATACACGTCCATAATCTTATACTCTTCAATTAAAGATGACATACATAATACGGTATAATATGCCTCCTATCTTTGTCATTTTTTTCACATCAAATTAAAATCAATACCACTTTATTTATTTTTAAAAAATTTGTTTTTATAATAAGTACATTTTAAGATGTTGTTGTGGGGGAAGAAGAATGGGGGTGGGGCTGGCCCACTGCTGGCTCGCTGGCTGGCCTGGTTGTGGTAGCAGTAGGCAGGGCCGTCAATGCCATTTTCAAAGGCTTTATAGAATTCCACTGTATGGCTGTACCTCATTTAATCTTTAATAACAAACAGGAGTTTTCTTTTTATCTCCATATCCACTTCATTTCAGATCAGACACTTGAAATCCTGGAATCTAATAGGGAGGATTAGATTTTGTCAATCCTCTTGGCTTCTGAGCCAACTCCAATGTATGTGGAAGATTTACAATTAATAAAACAGTACACCAGTTTGGAAAAAGTCTTTTTGGAGAGACATTTGGAAAATGATAATTAACATCGAAGCTCTAATAATCTTAA
>NW_007741197.1:21378-26464 GCF_000696425.1 Galeopterus variegatus | reverse complement strand
AATTCCCTTACCAAAGATCACTGACCTCTCCACTACATCAAATGAAGATATTGAAAACAATCTTAGGAAGCATTTTCTCATGAGGGGTTGTGTCTCAGTCTGTTTTGTGCTGCTATAAGAGAATACCAAAGACTGGGTAATTTATAAAGAAAATAAGTGTATTTCTCATGTTTCTGGAGGCTCAGAAGTCCAAAATCAAACTCCTGGCATATGGTAAGAAGCCTTCTTGCTGTGTCATCCATGATGGAGGGTGAAAAGGAGAGAGAGTGAGAAGAGAAGGGGAGAAGGATTGGAGAAACAGGAACTCAACCTTTTATCAGAAACCCACAATGACAGCATTAATCCAATCATGATGGCAAAGTCTCACGACCTAATTAATGTTGTTGCATTGGGGATTAATTTTTAACCCATGAACTTTGAGGGGCATATTCAAACTCTAGAAGGCCTTGCTTCCAGAGTTTATGTTCTATTTTCTCTGAGGTACAGGAAGATGTTTGTTGAGAAAATAACCATACTCTATGAAGTCCTAGGAAGAGGGCATGGGGATTAATGAAATAGTGTTGCAGGGAGGTCAATTACAGATTCATATCTGGTAGAATGCTATAAAAACTCTAAATGTCTGACAACAAAAGGGATAAGAGATAAAACTAATATTCTCCTTTTCAAAACAAAGTGTTCTATCAAAGAGGGTTGTAAGATTATAGCATGTCATAATCATTTCAGAAGGGGAAACTCGGTTTTGTTTTAGGACATAAATAGTGTCAGAGAGTAGCATTAACCTAGGTCTATTTTGCTCCAAGCTTGTGTCCTTCATGTCCAAGCATTGGCTCCCAGAAGGTATTTAATTGGAAATTATTCAGTTACCTGTCGGGGTTGTGTTTGGGAAGGACCTCACAGTGGGAAGCCGTCTGGTCTTCATGACCTCTTAGATCTCTTCAATTTCTCAGCTCCTTTGATTTCATGATGTAGCTAGATGACATATGTGTAATAGTCAGATGAGGCTAAAGTTGGAAACTGGTGCTGAAAATACTGCTTTTGAGGTTTTCACTTACCTTGATCCTCCGTATATAGCTCTGCAGATGACTGTTGTTTGACTCCATTAAGGATTTACACACCATGGGCAAAATGTTAGGAATTGCTCCCTCCAACCTTATTATAACATGGTTCCTGGCAGCTAAGCCACATGCCAACTCCAGAGTGGTTTGCTTCGTGTGAAGGTAATTAGTCTGGGGTTAATTACAAAATCCTTTCAGCTTTATTACACAGGTTCCTCAGAGACAGAGTCTATTTTTTTTTTTTTTTGGATGCAGTATGCAAGACTGACTACATATAAATGTGCAGCATTGTTTGAGGCATGAATCCACATAAATGAATAAACTTCCAAGGAGCTGAATGGCAAAATCTACTTGGTTCTTCCTCCACTCCTACCTCCTATTGCTTCCCTCAGTACTGTGGGTGTATAATGATATGTGTTAGATAATTCCTGGATTCACCATGGGACAATTGGTCAAATGATTCGAGAGTCAGAATTTTATATGTGTATTATGAGATTTTTCAAAACTGTAAATTTCTTTCTCTGAAATATCTAATACTGTTGTGCATTCCTTTTATAAGACTCTTTTGTCATTGCTTCTCAAAATATATCAGTTAGGATTTTTTGATTTTGGGGATTTTTTTGCCTTCAAGTAACAGAAATCTTAACTCATACTGACTCAAATAATGAGGACATTGCTTGTCATATAATCCTCAAATCATAAGTATAGAGGTAGAAATGCAGGCAGTGGCAAGTTCATCAGCTGTCTGGCGCTTCTTCCATGGATTCTCTTTGTTCTGTCCTTCTCAGTGTCGACTTTGTCTTTAGGATGGCTTATATGACCACAGTATGACTACCAACTGCCACTGGGTCAATATGTTTCCTGGTTTACATCCAGTATGAGATCAAGAGGAATATTACCAATGAATTTACATTTACAATATGAGTTCTTATTTTCAGCTTTATAGGGCCAACCTAGGTCACTAGACCAATTAGTGTCTAGAGAAATGCCTCTGCCAATTTGGAATGATCCAGAATGATTGAAACTTATTTCTGAAGCTGTGGATGGATTTAGGGTCCCTTATGTCATGTAAGAAAGACAGAATGGATATCTGAACATCATCAGTGTCCTGTGGGGAAGCAAGATAGATGTGCTGTACAGGTGACCAACAGTGTCCTTTATGCAAGGTAACACACTTTGCTAGAACCTACTCAGCCTTCTGTAAGCATTTCTCCTTTCACAGACACTTCAGTATTGGTGTTCCCGGGGTTCTGTTCCTGGACTTCTGTTTTCACTCTAGAGATCATTTATGGGTTATCATAATATATAGCAAACACATTATATCAGAGATGTGTGTGGTATACAGTGATTAAGGGAACAAATTCTGGAGCCAGGCAACTGAAATTTGAATCCCACTTTGATGATCATTTGATACCTGTGTCATGTTAAGCAATTTCTTAAATTCCCTGTGCCTCATTTTCTTCAAAGGAAAATTGAGATGATAGCAGTACATAACTCATAGGCAAAGGTTTTCATAAGGATTAGATAAAAAAATATGTAAGGTACTTAGAATTTTATTTTTTTAAAAAAAATATTCATATTGAATTTAAATATATTAAAACATATATTTATATTTTTAGTGTCTAATTTTGTTTTTAAAAAGCCCCCTTATGGTGCTTCAGCCCCAAGAAATGTAAATACAAGCAAAGGAAGGAAGGAGTAAGAGGAAAGAAAAATGCGTCATGCTCCGTTTACCCATTTCGGTTTCAGAAGGAGCACAATGATAAATGTATTAATCAAGAAAAAAGCCTGTGTTCCTTTGTGTTCATTCTTTTAAGGGAAAGAATCAACATTCACTGTGCTCTTAGTATATGCCAGGCACTGATATAGATGCTTTAAATCCATCTTCCATAGTTTTCCCCAAATCATATGAAGCCACATTATCTTCAATCTCTTACAAAGGAAGATCCCAGACTTAGAAAACATGAATATCTCGTCCAAGGTGAGTAAATGGTGAAATCAGGATTTGAAATCTGATTAGTCTACCTTTGCTTGCTCATTTTTACCCCATCTTTAGGATTCAGCTTAGTCATCGTTTTCTCCTTGAAGCCTTTTCTGACCACTCCAACTGGGTACTGCAATCCATGTCTTTGCTGAGACTAAGCTTGCTGCTGTGGTATTGTTGCTCAAGTCATAGTGTCATTGATTACTTGTGAGTGTTCCCTCATATGCTTTTACCTCCTGTCCTGTTCTCACCGCACAGCAGGAACCTTCTGAGCACTTGTTGAATGAACAAACAAACTAATGGGCAGACAGGAGAGTATTCAAACCCCATGATATTCTTTCTTCTATAACACTCAGGTCTTTGATTGCCCCTTTAGAGAATGTGCCAAATTGGGAGAGAAGGACTTCTTGATATATATAGAGAGATGATTCTAGTAGGCTAGAGCACCATAAGACCTCAGCATTTGGCCTCTTCCCACCCATGGCTGGGACTGTGTAGATGGGCCAGCTGAAGGACAGGGAAAAGTGACTGGCGCAAGGTTCCTAGATGAATCCCTGGTAGACATAAGCCATGTGCCAGTTTTATGACTCATGCCCCAAAGCATTCGCACTCAAACTAAGACCTCCCTCTTAAATGTTTCTGCAGGGCAGACACACCGGTCGTAACACTTTGTCAGATTATTTGTTTTTCCTTTCCTTTCTGTAAATCAAAAGAAAATCTTTTGTGGCACAAGGTTCCTAGATGAATCCCTGGTAGACATAAGCCATGTGCCCGTTTTATGACTCATGCCCCAAAGCATTCGCACTCAAACTAAGACCTCCCTCTTAAATGTTTCTGCAGGGCAGACACATCGGTTGTAACACTTTGTCAGATTATTTGTTTTTCCTTTCCTTTCTGTAAATCAAAAGAAAATCTTTTTGAAAATCAAATTCTAATAAGAGAATAAAATATGTATTTGTAAACAGTTCCCTGTTACCCTTTTAACTTTTTTTTTTAATTTGGGACTGTTTTTTTCCATTTCTTTCATATTATTATTATTCATCCACTTATGAGGGTCATGTATATTGTGTAGAGTTAGAGAAGATCAACTTAAAGTAGGGCCAAAAGTTCACATACTTTATGGGACGATGAGAGATGGGCTTCAAAAGAAGGTTTGACGCTTTTTAAAAAATTAATGTATACTATGTAGAAAAGTTTAAAAAGCAAAGCAATTTTGATTTTCATAGTAAGAAAGCAAACACTTTCTTTAAATAGCTCTTACAGTTTTCTCTGATAAAATTTATGGATATCTTTTATTCCTTACATGTTGGGATATTCATATATATATTAAAACAGAGCAATTTAGATGATTATACCTTATTCACTTAGCAAATATTTACTGAATGCTTCCAAATGTTAAGCACTGTGCTGGATAAAATGTTGCATGAGCCTTAGTTCTTACTCTCAAGGAGTTTGTCACCTGGTAATGCCATCCCTGTGGATTACACACTGCAGTTTATGAAGGTCGTTATTCTGTTGTTCCTTTTGTTTGCATTTACACATATCCACACTTTAAAATGTCTTATAAGCTAGGCAGTGTGGGTATTGTTATTTTCTTTTCATTTTACAAATAAGAAAATGGAGGTTCAAAGATGTTAAGTGACTTGACCTAGTTCATGATAGTAAAATGATACCAAGATTTGAACTCAAAGCACCTAACTTAATGCCCAGTGGACGTATCACCGCACTGTGCCTTAGGCATTAGCAATGAGGGAGATTGCATTAGGTTTCCATTTCTTCATTAGTTGTCTATGTCTTATCTTATCAAACTAGAACTCTAACCTATCTTTTTAGTATTAATGGTGGAAAACTAAAAAAAGAAAAAAAAAGAAATTTTCTCATTGGATAGTTTATTTTGATTATACAGCACATTATTTCTCACAGTATTGAAGCTCCTTTTGTATATATCAGCTATTACAGTAGATTTTAAGTCTAAGGTTTTGTTTTTCTTGATGTTTTTAATGCCACCTCCCACAAAACGAAACAATTCTCCTGGTGCCCTTTCCCA
>NW_007741197.1:19599-20728 GCF_000696425.1 Galeopterus variegatus | reverse complement strand
TCTTGATGTTTTTAATGCCACCTCCCACAAAACGAAACAATTCTCCTGGTGCCCTTTCCCATGGTGCTTACTCAATAACAATGTATAAGTTGAATTATACAGATCTGTCAATAAGAGGCAGTTTTGTATAGTGGTTAGAAAAACAAGCTGTGGTGTCAGAGTGACTCGGTTCAAATGGTACCTCTGCTGTTAAATGTTGTGATCTTTGGAAAGTTTCTTAATCTCTCCATGATTTAGTTTCCCCAACCAAAGTGGGGATGGGTATAATTATGTCATGGTGATATGGTCCTAATTAAATAAGATATCCTAAAACCCTTAGCACACTGCCTGGTACTTTGTAAAATGTTAGCTATCTGTGTTTATGATAGTTTTTTACCAAGAAGTTTTTGTAGCTGCTATCCACTTTCCCCTGCTCTTAGGATAAAGTCCACATTTCTTAATGCCTTAAAAGGAGGACCTGTAAGAGGGGCTCCTATCTATACCACTTCTTTCACTTGCGTTTGCCTGTTCCCATTGGCTCCCCATACTCTAGCTTCAACCAGACTGAATTTCTTTCACTTCCTCCTTTTTCTTTCTCATCTTCCTGATGATCCCCAAATATATTGTGCTGGAATCTCCTGGGGAACTTAGATAAAATGTAGAATTCCAGGCCCCACTCCCCAGTTACCTATACTCTCTGGGTTTGATGTGGGCCCAGACAATTTGCATTTTTCACAAGCACTCCAGGATGACTTTGCTGTAGGTGGCCCATCATGCACATTTTGTGAAATGCAGCCTTGGGGCATTTGCATGTGTATTTCTCTTTGCATTCTGCACATCACTCCCATTTTTGTCCTCATATCATCCTGGTCAGTAACCAACATTGCTGTTTCCATAATTTCCTGGACTGCTACTCACGTGATGGCAGGGACCTTGGAACCATCTTATTATATTTTAACCCTGCACCAAAACCTCACTAAATCATACGTCCCTAAAAGCTGGAGGAAACCAGGTTTTTTTCCACTACACTACAAACCTTGCTAACTTCAAGGTGCCTTGCAGTGTCAAAAGGGACCTCAAAATCTACATTCTCAGCACAAAATTAGTAGTACAACCTATGTGCCATTTCCTGGGAACTAAATGCTCATTA
>NW_007741197.1:18250-19259 GCF_000696425.1 Galeopterus variegatus | reverse complement strand
TTCATATTAAAATTATGTAGATGGGAAGTGACAGCAACTCACTCCTGTGTCAGAGATGCCTCCTGGAAAGTCATTCCTCAACTTGAGAGGAAAGAGTCATCTTCATTTTAGTATTTTTAGATATCAACAGAGCTCATTCTGGAATAGTGCCTTCATGACTGCTTGAAAAGTATGTGTATTCTTGCCAGGAAGAGAAAGAGTGTGCTTAATATGAAAGTATTATAACTCATTCAGTCATTAACTCAGAAGCAAGTCACTTTTCAACTCTCTAAAATTCTCTTTCCTATTTATAGTAATTGGACTAAACAACTGTGTGTTTGATTCCTAACTGGCTCATATGAATGAATGAATGAATGAATGATTTTTTTTAGTCCAAGAAATTCATTCAACTCAAATTTCTAGAGCATGCTGAGCCAGGGAATTAATAAATTCTGTTTTCTTAAGTTAAAGAGAAAGGAGGTTTGTTTCAATTTTACCACAACTAAGGGTTAAATGATGATATATTTAAGAAAGCATTTAAATCCCACCATGTAATCCTGTATCATGATTCTCAACTGCACACATTTGAAAGAAAGCTCGCTGACCATCTGATCCTGGTAAAAATTTGCTAGGGAAAATCTATAATGAGGTCTGATTATTGGAAGCTTAACATTTCTTCTCTGGCATAGATTTTAAAAATAATGAAGGCTCGAAGCCACTTTGACAATAGGTCTGATTTGACCCAACTGATTAAAAGGGTCAATGGGAGTTCATTTCTTTTTTTCCCTTAGGAGAAATTTAAGAAAAATAAGTCCTTTGTGCCTATATTAGGATATCTTTGTGATTAGAAGACTCTCAACTAACCAACAGCTGAGCAAAAGATTTCTCTAGTGAAAGAATTTATACTGCCAAACTCTTATGCTTAATTATAATCTGCCTTGACACAGAAATGCACCTCTCTGGTATATGATGGGACTGAAAGTCTTCCTGCTCTCTCTTTAACTGATATATGCTCATAAAATGTAATCAG
>NW_007741197.1:13897-17949 GCF_000696425.1 Galeopterus variegatus | reverse complement strand
ATAGTTCTATTCAACTGAGTTCAGGTGGAAAGCCTTTAACTGCTGTATTGATTTGCTTAAGTTATGTTTATGGAAGGAAAGTTTGAATGATTATATCAAGAGTAGTGGAGAAAATTTTCCATCCCTGGGTATTTTGACCAGTCCTAGCATCAGAAAAAAATAAACAAGCAAACAAAAACAACACAAAGTCAGCAATCTAAATTAGGCTTTGAACAAGAGATTTGGAGCCAGACAGAGAACCTTGGGATGAGCAATCGTTCTGCCCTTTCTGCTGTGTGATCTTGGCTAAACCCTATGACTACTTGAGCATTAGTTTTCTCATCTGTAAAGGGAGGGGAGTGCTCACACATAGCTCAGAGACTCAGTATATGTGGGGCTGTTATTATTATCTGTTACACTTCTAACTGTGTAACAGATGAAAAAAAGATTACTCAAAGCAACATGAATGCAATGAGAAGCCCAAAGAGACTGCACTTCAGCAACTCCTCTGTTAGGAGAAAACTGGGTATAGCCCTGATTCAAAGTTACCTTCTGTTTTTTATTGTAAAGACAAGGAAGTTTCTCAAGAAAAATCAGTTGATTCAATCATTTTGTTCAAAAGGACACAAGGACATAGGCAATGTGACAAAGGTTATCTATGTTTAAGTATAGCTTAAACAATGGAAACTAGTAACACCATTTAAATCTAAGTATAGTTGTCTCTAAAGTTTCCATCAGCAAACAGTTTTCCCATAGCAAATATTTTTTCACATTTTTCCCTACAGCAATTCTTTCAAATCTCTTAACAGGATCCGTATGTCAACCACCTGTCAGCTCTAAAATCATTAAAGTATACAATCCCATACCTAGACAGTGATTAGAGTTGATTAGATGGGCTGTTGCCTGGCTAGCTATGGACTTTTGCTCCCTGGCCAAGGACTTTTGCCCCATACATGCATTACCTAAAAATCCTGTTCTAAAAATCGAATGAGAATCAAGATTTCTAACCCTCTACTATTTATTATTATTATTACTATCATCATCATCATCTTAATTCTACTTTATTGGACTACTATTTAGTTCTAACCCCATGTGCTCCAGCAAGTGTTTTATTTTTGCCCACAAAAATGAACAGATTCACTCCAGTTTATAAATATGCTATTTATTTGAAGCCCATTTGTGAGTCAGCTGCTTGATGATTTTTTTCCCATATTAGTAACAGCCAGCTCATTTCAAGCACCTATTCTTTGCCAGACTCTATCTAAATACTGAACACATATCGTGCCTTTCATAAGAAGTTTCCAAAAGGAAGAACCAGGACTCAGCAATGCTAATTTCCAATTTTACACAAGTAGTTTGTGACAAAGCTACACACACATCAGAATTTTATAATTCAAAAATCCCTGTCCTCTTTTTACTGTGCCTCTTGGCCTTTCAGTAGCATGAAAGGAAAAGTAACAATCAAGTAAAGGATGGCTCAGACACCTGGCCAGCTTGCAAAAGCCTGCCAAATTCAGAATGTAGGTAACATTTAGAACATTGTTTCTTTGTGCTTGTGTATCTCTGAGGATGCCTTCAGTTACAAGTAACAGAAAATCAAATTTATAAAAGATTGCAAAAAAAGGATATTAATCATCTCACCTACTGCAAAGCCAAGGATAGGAATGCTCATCTTAATACCATTAAATAGTAGTGAAACATTCTCTTCAAGGCCTAAGGTTCTTTCTACTTCTCTATGCCCTCTTGTTGTGAGTTTTATGTTCAGGCTATAGGAAGATAGTTTCCGCATGTCCAGACATCACATGTGGATGCTTCTTCCTGTATCTCTTTCTTAGGAATGCTGATTCCTTTTACAGAAGCCCCAGTAGAGGTGTTTAATAACTCATAGACTGTGATTGGTATATATGCCGATTTCTAAACAATCACTTGCAGGGATATTGAGATTACTAGGACAGGCTTAGCTGAAAATGTCTGGAGTTGAACAGACGCTGGGAAGACAACCAATAAATCTCGTGTGTGTGTGTGTGTGTGTGCACGCGCACACCTGTGACAGAGAGAGAGAGAGAGAGAGAGAGATACAGTAGCATCTTATTCCTTGTTGTGGTGTCCGCTCCTATTTGGAAATAGGGAACAAATAACTTTCTCTTCTAAAACTGAGAATGTATTTTCTGGACATTTGTGCGTAATATAGAGTCCATTATATAATAGAAGTCAGGTGTCTATAAAACTAGAAATTACTTGACTATAGCCCAGTTTCTTACCACTTGCTGACTTCTAGTTAAATAGAAGTGGTGATTAGATAATTAGATAAACCCTCTAAGGGAAATCACTTGAATAGGATGCATCTAGAGCCATAATGCCAAAGTCTTATGTATATGAGGCTCATTAAACAGAGAATTTGGAGAACTGTAACAGACCTTATTGATGTTCAGTAGACATTTCAGTGAGCTCAGATTCGCCTCAGTAAATGTCTTCATTTCTTTTGGATAAATGCATACTTAGAATTGGTATTGCTGGAGCACACGGCTAGGTATAGTTTTCCAGATAGGTGTAGCTTTTGCACTTTCAACAGCAAATCACATCGTCATAAACATTTGGTGGTGTTTTAATTTAAAAATTTTTATCATTCCAACATGTTGGTAATGATATCTCATTTTGATTTTAATTTTCATTCCTTCAAGGATTAATGATGTATTTTACTTTTTCATGTGTCTGTTAGCTATTTCTATAACTTTCTTACTGATCTGTTCAAGTGTTTTGACGATTTTAAATTGGTTTGTTTCAGTTATTGTCAAAAAGACAGAGAATAACAAATGCAGGTGAGGATGTGGAGAAAGGGGGACCATCCTAAACTGTTCATGGGACTGTAAATGAGTGCGGCCATTATGGAAAATGGTATGGCGGTTTCTCAAACAACTACAGATAGAACTGCCATATGATCCAGCAATCCCACTACTGGGTGTATGCCCAGATGAATGGAAATCATCATATCAAAGGGATACCTGCACCCCCATGTTTATCACAGCTCTATTTACAATAGCCAAGAGTTGGAACCAACATAAATGTCATCATTATATGACTGGATAAGGAAAATGTGGCATATACACACAGTGGAATACTACTCTGCCATAAAAGGAATGAAATTCTGCCATCTGCAGCAACATGGATGAACTCAGAGAAAATTATGTCAAGTGAAATAATCCAGGCACAGAAAGAGAAATACCACATGTCCTCACTCATAAGTGGGAGCTAAAACAAGTAAATAAAAAAAAATAAATGAAAAAAGAGAAAAAGATACAACAATTGCAATAATTTGTTGAACTTTCAATAGGAGAGAACAGAACTGAGGCCACCAGAAGTGGGAAAGGGGAAGGGAAATAGGTATTAATGAGAAATTCACAAAGGGCCACAAAAAATGACTACATTGTGTAATATTGAACATACTAATTATCTTGATTTGAGCATCACATATTGCACACAGGTATTGATATTCAAGGCAGTACCCCACAGATATGTATGATTAGTTGTTTCAGAAAGAAAGATAAATAAATAAGTAAATAAATTGGGTTGTTTATCTTTGTAATTTAGTTATAGAAATTCTTTATATATTATGGGTAGAAGTTCTTTGTAAAACATGTTTTGTGAATATTTTCCCAGTATATTATTTATCTATTAATTTCCTTTACAGTGCCTTTTGATGTGCACAAGTTTTAATTTTGACAAAGTCTAATATATCAATTTATCTTTTTAATGGTTAATGTATTTTATGTACTACGTATCACAGAGGTATTTTCCTATACATCTTTCTAGAATTTTAGTGTTTATTTTTAGGTGTATTATTGATCTAAAAATATATTTTGCATATGCTGTGAGGTAAATGTCAAGATACTCTCCCACGACCAACTTAATATGAATGTCTATTTGTTCCAGCACCATCGCAAATTGTTGAAAAGATTTTTCTTATGCATTGATTTGTCCTAGTAACTTTGTAGGAAATTAATCAACTATATCAGTATTGGTCTATTCATGGTTTCTTTATTTAGTTCTGTTGAATGATTTGTCTCTTTTTCTGC
>NW_007741197.1:9823-13476 GCF_000696425.1 Galeopterus variegatus | reverse complement strand
AATTTTAGTGTTTATTTTTAGGTGTATTATTGATCTAAAAATATATTTTGCATATGCTGTGAGGTAAATGTCAAGATACTCTCCCACGACCAACTTAATATGAATGTCTATTTGTTCCAGCACCATGGCAAATTGTTGAAAAGATTTTTCTTATGCATTGATTTGTCCTGGTAACTTTGTAGGAAATTAATCAACTATATAAGTATTGGTCTATTCATGGTTTCTTTATTTAGTTCTGTTGAATGATTTGTCTCTTCTTCTGGCATATACCTCATTATTTTGATTACTAATATGTTCAGAGGTTAATATGATGAGTCCTCCATGTTTTTTAAAAAATATTTTTTATTTCATGTCCCTTGCATATAAATTTTAGAATCAACTGCTGCTTTCTACATGAAGGTTGCTGTGATTTTGATTGGTATTACACAGAAAAATTGAGATACAGGTATAGATATAGATCAAATTAGAAAGAATTAGCATCATGGTAATAATACAATCTTAATAATGAAATCCATAAACATTATATGTCATCATTTATTTGGACCTTTTAAAATTTCTATTATCAGAACTTTGTTGTTTTCAATGTAGTTTGCACATCTTTTAGTAAATCTGTTTTAAATAGTTTTTGTTTGTTTTTTAGTGCTATTGTAATTGATAATTATTTTAAATTTTACTTTCCATTTGCTTATAGGCAATTTTTATAAATTAACCTACTATCCTATGATATTGCTAAGTTTACATATTACTTATAAGAAAGGTTTTTTAAACAGATTTCTTACTAAGTTATATTTGCATAGTTACATATCTGTGAGTATTTATACTTTTCTCATGCCTTTATTCTTCTTACCTTATTGTACCAGCTTAACACACTAGTAAAATTTTAAATAGAAATGGTGGAAGCAGATATGATGGGAAAGCACTCATACTGTCATCATTACATAGAATGTTATTTGTATAACTGTTAATATGTGCCCATTATCAGGTCCAGAAAATTTCTTTGTAATACTAGTTTGCCAAGTTTTGTCAAGAATCAATGTTGAATTGTGACAGTTATTTTTCTGTCTACCTCCTCTTTTTCCTTTCCTTTTGGAACTCTGACTACATGCAACTTTGGTCACTTAATATTGTCCCACAGCTCACTAAGCGTTTGTTAACTATTTCAACAATTACATTTTTCTTTTGGTGCTCCAATGTAGGAATTTTCTATTGCTATGTCATTGTTTTTTTTCTGTATTATTTGATTTGGCTGTTAATTTCAATCTGAAAATATTTTAATAGAAGATATTGGATTTTTTAAAAATTCCTAGAAATTTTATTTGGGTCTTTTTTTATGTCATCCCTTTCTCTCCTGATCATGTTCATGCTTTCCTCTACCTTCTGGAACATGTGTATTTAAAGTAGCTGTTGTAACTTTCTTATCTACTAATTCTAAGATCTAGATTTGATATATTACTATTATTGTAAAGACTATATCAAAAGATTTTTTGTTGGAATATAGGTTATTGTACATATCTGTGGGGTACAGTGTTAAATATAAGTACCAGTGTGCAATATGTGATGTTCAAATACGAATAATTAGTATATTCAACATTATACAATGTATTGATTTTTGTGATCCTTTACCAATTCCTCCTTTATCTCACGTTCACTTTCCTATTCCCCCCTCTGGTAACCTTAGCTCTGTTCTCTTCTTTTGAAAGTTCAGTGAATTATTGTGAATGTTGTATCTTTATTTACTTATTTATTTATTTATTTATTTATTTTAATTTTTTCAGCTCCCACTTATAAGTGAGGACATGTAGTATTTCTCTTTCTGTGCCTGGCTTATTTCACTTGGCATAATATTTTCTAAGTTAATCCATGTTGCTGCAAATGACAGTATTTCATTCTTTTTTTTAATGGCAGAGTAGTATTCCAGTCTGTAAATATATCACATTTTCCTTATCCAGTCATCCACCGATGGACATATAGGTTGCTTTCGACTCTTGGTTATTGTAAATACAGCTGCAATAAAAATGGGAGTACAGGTATCTCTTCTGTATGATGATTTCCATTCCTTTCAGTGTACACACAGCATTGGAATTGCTGAATTGAATGGTAATTCTATCTGAAGTTCTTTGATTAACCTCCATCCATTTTTTATAATGGCAGCAATAACTTACAGTCCCACCAACAGTGTAAGAGGTTTCTGCTTTACCCATATCCTTGCCAGCATTTGATGTTCTCTTTTTGGATAATAGCCAGTCTAACTGGAGTGAGATGATAACTCAATGTGGTTTTGATTTGCATTTCTCTGATGCTGAGTGAGGTTGAGCACTTTTTCTTGTGTCTGTTGGCCACTTGTATATCTTCCTTTGGGAAATACCTATTCAGCTCCTTTTCCCATTCTTTCATTCGGTTTTGTTTTTGGTTTGGTTTTGGGGTTTTTTACTGTTAAGTTGTTTGAGTTCCTTGTATATTCTGGATATTAATCCTTTGTCAGATGCATTGTTTGCAAATATTTTCTCCCACTCTGTAGGTTGTCTTTTTGAACTGTCAATTATTTCTTTGTCTGTGCAGAAGATTTTTAGTTTGATATAATCCCATTTGTTTATTTAACCTTTTGTTGCCTGCGCTTTTGGGGTCATATTCATAAAGTTTTTCCCCAGTCCTACTTCCTGAAGTGTTTCTCCTATTTATTTATTTTTTATTTTTTTTAGGAGTTTTATAGTTTCAGGGCATACATTTAAGACTTTAATACATTTTGAGATGATTTTTTGGTATATGGTGAGGGGTATGGATCTTGTTTCCTTCTTCTGTAAATGGATGTTGCTGTAATTTGGATGCCCACCCCCCCAACCTCAGTGAGGCCTAATCCCCACTGTGGCTATTGAGGGTGGGAAGTCCTGTTATGGTAATTGAAGTGTGGGTCCTTGAAGAGGTGATTATATTGTAGGACTGTGTCATACTGAATGGATTAATAATGGTGGTCAGAGGCATGGTTCTGAGGGCTTTAAAAAGTGAGCAAATGAGGAGGTTGCACACTCTCTCTCTCTCTCTTTGCTCCACCATTTTCTGCCATATGAGACCCCTCGGTCACTGTCACCACCACAAAGGCCCTCACCAGATGTTTTCCCTGGACCTTGGACTTCCCAGCCTCCAAAACTGTAAGCAATAAATGTTGTGTTCTTTATAAATTACCCAGTTCCATCTATTTTATTATAAGCAACAGAAACAGACTATTACAAATGTCTGGTTTTCCCAGCACCATTTATTGAAGAGGAAGTCTTTCCCTCAGTGTATGTTCTTGGTGCCTTTGTGGAAGATCAGTTGGTTGTAAGTATGTGGGTTGATTTCTGGGTTCTCCATTTTGCTGCTTTGTTCTGTGTGTCTATTTTTATGCCAGTACCATGCTGTTTGGTTGCTATAGCTCTGTAGTATAATTGGAAGTCAGGTAGTGTTATGCCTCCAGCTTTACTTATTTATTTCTTTTTTGCTCAGGATTGCTTTGGCTATTTGGGGTCTTCTGTTGTTCCATATGAATGCTAGGATATTGGCCTATAGCTTTATATTTATGTTGCGTCTTTTTCTGGTTTTGGTATCAGTGTATTGTTGGCCTCAGATAATGAGTTTGGGAGAATGAGCTCTGTTTCAATTTTTTGGAATAGTTGGAG
>NW_007741197.1:0-8910 GCF_000696425.1 Galeopterus variegatus | reverse complement strand
TGGCCTCAGATAATGAGTTTGGGAGAATGAGCTCTGTTTCAATTTTTTGGAATAGTTGGAGGAAAATTGGTATTAGTTCCTCTTTAAAGGTTTTGTAGACTTCAGCAGTAAAGACTAAGATTTTCTTTGTTGGGAGACTGCTGAGTACTGCTTCAGTCTTATTGATTGTTATTGATTTGTTCAGGTTTTCTGTGTCTTCCTGGTTCAGTCTTGGCAGTTTGTACTGTCCAGAAATTTTTCCATTTCCTCCAAGTTTTCAAATTTGTTGGCATATAATCATTTATAATAGTCTATAATGATTCTTTGTATTTCCATGTTATCGGTTTTAATGCCACTAAAGAAGTAAAAAGGTATGTAAATAGGATAATGACTTCACTTAAACATGTATTTCCTTTTGCAATGTTTTGACAATATATGAGGACCTAAATTTTGGCANACTTAAACATGTATTTCCTTTTGCAATGTTTTGACAATATATGAGGACCTAAATTTTGGCACTAAAAATGGAATTGAGCAAAGATGATAAACATGAGATACATTTATCAAATACCATTCATGACATTTGCTCTCCTATTAGGGCTGAGTAGGAAAGAAAAAGATTCAAATATTACTCAGAAGCTTCTAGTTTGGATAGTGATGCAATTAACTGAGACTGAGAACATTGATGAAAGGGCATATTTTGAGGTGGGAGGAGTGCAGTGATCAGTGCAGGTGATGAATTCTAAATTGCAAATAGTAATTTTGAGGACAGAGAGGCAGAGATGTCTATTTGGTGGCCAAACATACAGGCATGGTGGTAAGAGAGGTACAGTTTAGAAATAGAGATTAGGAATTAAAGACATGGTTGGAGATGAGATATTCCCAAAGAGACACAGTAAAGTGAGAAGAAAAGGAATGTTCATTTTATTGACTTTTTTTTTTTTTTGGCACTTGCATAACTCAGCGGATACTTCTCACATTAAAAAATAAATAAATAAGATTAGCCCAAATGGTGAACAGATTGCAATACAAAAAGAAAAAAAGAAGATGTGGTTAGGATAAATCTAAACAGTATGTGTATTGTGTGTGATTAGCTTTTTTCTAGTGTTGTTATTCCATGTCACTGCAGTCGATGTAATTGCATCTTGTGAATACATTACAACATGTGTTTTGCCCAGATGAAGAGTAATCACACAAGTAATTTGAACTTGTCATTTGGTAGCATTACTATAAATGCCAGGAGAATATTTTGTTAAATCTTTATGACTGGGATATGCATTTTTGTAATCACTCCAAAAAGTTAGTAGAGGTGGCAGATGCCTGACAGAAGTCTTTCTGTTAGACTGTTTTTGTGGTTTTAAAAAAAAAACCGTAATGAACTTTTGCTCTACACTCATTCTCCTGTGGAATTTTACTTAGAATGCACAGTCATCAGGAAGCACATCACACATTCGCATGCACAAACACATACACAGACACATACCCTATGAATAAATGGAAATCAGAATATATAATTATTTCTGTACTTCTTTTGTATTTCGAAAAAAACAAAAAATCTTTCAAGTCATCAGATCCCTTCTGCAATTGTGCTTGCAGTTTCAGAGACTGTGATCTATCTTGTCTTCTTATCTTTGCTTCTCACTATTTTCTTTGCTTGGGATACCCATTTCCCACTTTTGCTCTTTTGTCCTAGGCTTACTGTCCCAAATGTTATTCAAGATTCTCCTGCAGTGTGCTTGCCTCAGGCTGACACAGGAGCCCCACATCTGTGCTCCTCATTGGATTTTCATAGAACGCTATGTGCGCAGGCATTTGAGCCTTTATTATGTTCTCTTCTAAGTGCCAGTTACCTTAGCAGTCTGACATATGCCTATGCTGTCCTTGAGGTCATGGATGTTGTCTTACTCATCTTTGTATATCCCCGATAACTTGCACTGTGCCTAGAACATGATCGGCATTCAACCCCAGAACCAGCTCACTTTCATCTCTATCCCTGGACCAATTGTCTTTTCATTAGCCTTCAAAATAATAACTATCCCTTGGGCCTTGGGGTGGGGTGGGGCACAATGCAGAAAAATAAGTATGTGCTGAGCTCTATCCTAAGTACTATAGGGATTTACAAATCCTGTAATCAATCCTTTGTAGCTAAAGCAGAATAAAATCACTATTCAACACATGGGTAAATAGAAACATCTAGTAAAAAAAGAAAAATCAAACGGTAAATTCTCATGGAAGCTTTCATGGGAGAAGTGTCATTTTCTCTGTGCCCTAAAAATACATACAATTTTGATAGGTAGAGGAGAGAGTGTGAGAAGAATTAATAAAGTTAGGGAAGCAGGAAAATGCAGGTTAAACTGTGGGGTTGAGGTGTAGTGGGTTCTCCAGTGTGACTACAGTGACAGAGAGGGAAGCAAGATTAAGATACTAACCTAAAATGTGTGGAATTAAACAGTCTTGAGACAGGCTCAAATGTTGAATATCTATATGAGAAAGAATTATCAAAATTGCTATGTGTGTGACATTATGTAAAACAAATTTAGTGCATGTGTTTATAAATTGTCATTTACCCTGAATATTTTAAACCCAGGATATCAGATATGAGGTAAAAATACCAGGAAGAGCACCTCTGTGGTAATTTGAAACACTACCCATAACAAGTGGTAGGGCTTTTGTTAAAATCAAAGTATGTGGGGGGGAGGAACTCTTCAAATTCTTAAAGAAAATATATATCAATGACATATTATGTGAATAATAAATACATTAAAATTAAAATTTTGGCATATGTGCTTTGAAACATTTAAATATTTATCTATCATCCTTTTTATGTGTGTATCTTCCCCAACTTTCTATTTGTATCATTGAAATCTTTGACAAATAAGTCAGGTGTAGTCAGTGAATGTTTCTATGAAAAACTAGAAACAAACACACACACTTGTCTACTGCCCAATGTCTATTAGTTAAAAACAACAACAGACTAGTGTTTGTTCTATTATATAGTAGAAGTGCTATAGGGATATGCCATCATCTGGGAACTTGATCTTGCCAAATGAATCAATAACAAGGAAAACATTAATTTACCTAAGAGAGTATATGGCAGCACCTTTTAAGTACCACCTACTATCACAAGAAAATCACAGTCTATAACAGAAAACACATGTGTATGTACACAAACACATAGACAAATGCTTTTATGCTTCTCTTGTCCACATTAACTATAAAAAGTCTTATGATATTTATTATTCTTCATTGAATAAGTCACTTGTCCTCCCTATACTAACAAGTTCTCTATCTGTAAAACAAGGGTTGTTTTACTAGATAATCTGGAAGGTATTTTCAAGTTCTGAAATTCTACTAGTGATCACTTTAATATTAGAAATGATTTTACTTAGCGTCAGATACAATTCCTAGAAAGTTGATGCAATTGTAGAGGACAAAAAATAAATATCTGAACTTCTATCTTAGTTGACATAGAAGCAAAAGATCAGATATAATCAAAGTTAGCTTTTTTTTATTTTTTTTTTTGTCTTTTTTTGTCTTTTTCCGTGTCGGGCAATGGGATCGCAACCCTCGGTGTTGCCCCCGCGCCTCGCTCAGCCAGTGAGCGGGAACCGGTCTGCATGTGGGATCCGAACCCTCGGGCGGGAGCGCTGCCGCGCTTCCCAAGTGGCGCACTATCCAGTGCGCCACCGGGCCGGCCCCAAAGTTAGCTTTTTGATTATGAAAACTGATAGTAGCAGAAATTGTGACGGCTTCTGTAGAGCTTGATTTCTATCTGTGAAAAGGAAGCTGACCATGTCCCTCCAGATGGCCCTGAATTAGCCCTCATGAGCAAAATGGAAATACTGAAGGTTTTAAAAAAATTCTCACCATTGTTGAAAAATGCTAGGTACCTACACACTATAAAGATCACTTATTTTAAAAGCAAGATAATGCATCATTTTTTAAAAAATTAACTCAATTTGCTGAAAATTTTATTTTTTTAAAAAAACTATAAAGAGCTTACTGGTATTAGATTAAGTAAATTTTGAAATCTCTTATTCTATCCAATTATCACTCTCAGGTATGAAGGTAATAATGATGTGTGTATTCTACCTTAAATTGTGTTTCTTCCAAAAATAATTTGTTCAAGTCCTAACCCCCCAGTATCTGTGAATGTGACCTTATTTGGAAATAGAGTCTTTGCAGATAGAATCAAATTAAGATGAAGTCATACTAGATTCGGGTGAGCCCTAAATCTAATGACTGGTGTCCTTATAAGAAAGCCATGTGAAGACACAGAGACCCATGAGGAAGAAGGTCATGCAATGACAGGGGCAAAGATGAGAGAGAACAAGCCAAGGAGTCCCAAAGATTTCCAGCAACCACCAGAAGCTAGGAAGAGGCAAGGAAGGATTTTCTCCTAGAGCCTTCAGAGACATCATGTCTTTGCCAACACCTTCAATTTTGGATTTCTAGCCTCCATAACTGTACGAGAACAAATTTATATTGTTTAAAGCCTCCCAGTTTGTGGTCATTTGTTATAGCTATACGAGGAAATTAATGCAGATTTTGGTACCCAGAAGTAGGGTGCTACTGAAACAAATACATAAAATGTGGAAGTGATGGTGGGATTGGGTAACAGCAACTAGTAGAGTTTTGATGCAAATTGTAGATAAATCCTAAATTGCCTCGAAGAGATGGTTGGCAACAATCTGGATGTTAAATGTGATTCTGGTGAGGACTCAGAAGGTAGTGGACAGTAGGTGAAGATTCTCTCAGCTTAGAATGTTTTCAGAAATACAAACATTGAAGAGACTTTTGGTGAGGTCTGAGAAGGAAATGAGAAGCTTATTATTAAACACTGGAGGAAAGGTGACTCTTCTTATAAAGTGACAGAAAACTTGGCTGAATTGTGTTTTAGTGCTGGATTGAAAACAGAATTTATAAGTGATGAACTTTGGTATTTAGCTGAAGGGAATTGCTAGCAAAGTATGGGAGTTGTGGCCTTGTTTTTCCTTGCTGCTTAAATTAAAGTGAAATAGGACAGAGGTAAATTGAGGAAGAAACTTCTAAGCGAAAAAAACCAACACTTGATTTCTCAGAAAACCCTTAGCCTATGAAGATAGTGTGTTCAAGGTTGTGACTGGACAAACTTCTGCTGAAGAGATTAGGTGTGTGGCTCATGAATCTAATCAACCATCTCAGCAGAAGCCAGGAAGAGAAGTTATCCAGAAAGGACCTGTGGAGAACCCTGTCTAATGACATGAATCCTCCTTGACATCCACAGAAAACTGACAAGGTTTTTGAGAATGTTGTACCAGCAAGAACACTGTCAGCCTGAACTAAATAGGATAGACATAGGATAAAATGAAGGAAGACTTCCAAAATTCCACAAATGGGAAATGGGCAGAGAATGGGGGTACCAGAGTACAGAGTATCCAGCAATAGAGGACTATTTGTAGGCTTTACAAACTAATGAAATTTGCTGAGTTTTGAATTTACTTTAGTCCTATAATCCCTTTANGAATGTTTTCAGAAATACAAACATTGAAGAGACTTTTGGTGAGGTCTGAGAAGGAAATGAGGAGCTTATTATTAAACACTGGAGGAAAGGTGACTCTTCTTATAAAGTGACAGAAAACTTGGCTGAATTGTGTTTTAGTGTTGGATTGAAAACAGAATTTATAAGTGATGAACTTTGGTATTTAGCTGAAGGGAATTGCTAGCAAAGGATGGGAGGCGTGGCCTGGTTTTTCCGTGCTGCTTAAATTAAAGTGAAATAGGACAGAGGTAAATTGAGGAAGAAACTTCTAAGCGAAAATAACCAACACTTGATTTCTCAGAAAACCCTTAGCCTATGAAGATAGTGTGTTCAAGGTTGTGACTGGACAAACCTCTGCTGAAGAGATTAGGTTTGTGGCTCATGAATCTAATCAACCATCTCAGCAGAAGCCAGGAAGAGAAGTTATCCAGAAAGGACCTGTGGAGAACCCTGTCTAATGACATGAATCCTCCTTGACATCCACAGAAAACTGACAAGGTTTTTGAGAATGTTGTACCAGCAAGAACACTGTCAGCCTGAACTAACATAGGATAGGATAAAATAGACATAGGATAAAATGAAGGAAGACTTCCAAAATTCCACAAATGGGAAATGGGCAGAGAATGGGGGTACCAGAGTACAGAGTATCTAGCAATAGAGGACTATTAGCTTTACAAACTAATGAAATTTGCTGAGTTTTGAATTTACTTTAGTCCTATAATCCCTTTATTTGTTCTATTTTCTCCTTTTTAGAATGAGAATGTTTATTCTATGCCTGTCCCAGCAGTTTATTTTTGGAAGCAGATATCTTGTTTTTTAGACTCATAGGTTCAGACATGACAAGGAATATTGCCCCAGAATGGGTGATACTCAGGGTGTCACCCATACCTGATAGAGGTGATTTAAATGATGAGATTTGAAACTTTGAATTGTGATATTTAAAGAAGATTTAGATGGATTTAGAGTTAATGCTGGAATGAGTTAAGACTTTTGGGGATGGAGGAAATATATTTTTGCACATAGGAAGGACATGAATTTTTGGAGGTCAGGGAGTGGATTGTACTGGACTGAATTGTGTCTCCCAAAAAGGGATGTTCTAATCCTATCCCTCAATACTTGTGAATATAACCTTATTTGAAAATAGATCTTTGCAGATCCAGTCAAGTTAAGATGAGGTCATACTGGATTAGGGTAGCTCCTAAGATCAATGACATGTGTCCTTATGAGGCACAGAGACACACAGGGAAGAAGGTCATGTGACGACAAGGCAGGTATTGAAAGAACAAGCCAAGGAATGAGGGCAACCACCCAAAGCTAGGAAAAGACAAGAAAAGTTACTTCTCTAGAGCCTTCAGAGGAAGCATAACCTTTCTGACACCTTCATTTTTTACTTCTAGTTTCCAGAATTGTGAAATAATACTTTTCTATTGTTTTAAGCCACCCAGTTTGTGTTAATTTGCTACAGCAGATGTAGGAAACTAATGCAGTATGTTAACACAGCAGTGTTCATGCTCACTGGAAGTGGTGTTATAGTGAGAAGTGATATGTATTAGGGATTTGAAACATGCTTCTGTTATGGCCAATGTCCAAGGGGTAAAAGAAATTTGCCCATGAGAACCGGGTGATAGGAAAAGGAAAAGAGTTTATTTCTGGCAGCCAGGGCTACACAGGCCAATCGAGGTGTGCAGCCCCGAGTTGAAACCTCTCGCAGCTTCTATTTTTAGCTAGGTGGGAATTTTTCACGCCTGACACAATCTAGCCAATGCAAGCAAGCCAGCAGTACCTAAGATAATTTTGTGGTTAGCCCTGGATTCCCCATAGGGACTTTCCAGCCTAAAATGGCAGAGCAGCCTAAAATGACGTTGGTTATGCTACCCTGTTTATTCCCCCATTTATTTTAGCAAGCGATTTGTACAGAAGCAGAATGCATATGTTAAGGTCAGTAGGGGTTGGGGCGTCCCTTAACATTTTCCCCTGTTGTTGTAGCTATAGCAAATCATTGCTATCTCAGGGGTTGAATTTTAAAAAGCATGTTAAAGTCTCTTTAGTCTTATCTTAGTTGGGCGGTCGGTGGTCTGGATGCTCCAGCAGTCGGTGTTGGGGTTTGAGTTTGGTGCTTGTTTGACATGAGTCCAATGTATCCAAGCGTCCTTTCTGGCCACCTTTACAGCTGTGGGCATGCTGAGGATCACCGGGTATGGTCCAGTCCAGCAGGGATGGAGGGATGAGGCAGTTAACTTCTTTATGTACACCAAGTCCCCGGGTTGAGGGATAGGTCTGGGTGGCTTTGGAAAGGAAGCATTAGCATTTAGTTTGTTTCTGATTTGTGAACAAATCTGTTGCAGGGTTTGAAGTTCCCCCAAACTACGGGCAGGCAGTTTTTGGGGGTCAGCCTCCATTGGCACCCTGGGTAATAGGGGTGGGGGGCGACCAAAAAGAATTTCATAAGGTGTATATCCCTATTTATATGGGGAATTTTGTACCCTTAATAGTGCAAAGGGAAGGAGGTCTACCCAGTTTTTGCCAGTTTCTAAATGAAGCTTAGTCAAGGTTTCTTTCGAAGTTATGTTCATGCGCTCAACCTGTCCTGAACTTTGAGGGTGGTAGGTGCAATGTAACTTCCATTCTATTCCCAAACATTTGGCCAACTGTTGGGATATTTGTGCCGTAAAGGCAGGTCCATTATCTGACCCGAGGGTTGCGGGTATCCCAAACCAGGGTAAAATTTCATTGATTAATTTTTTTACTACTATAGAGGCTGTTTCAGATTTGGTAGGAAACACCTCGACCCATCCAGAATATGTGTCTACTAATACAAGCAGGTATTTGTATCCATACCTTCCAGGCATAACTTCAGTGAAATCAACTTCCCAATGTTCTCCTGGAGTATTACCTGTTTGTCGAACTCCAGACCATCGATGACTGACCTGTTTAGAGTTTACTTGAGTACATGCAAGGCATCGGTTAGTTAATGATTCGACAATTTTTGATGCATTATTAAAATTAAATGATTGTCTAATTAATTCTAATAGCTTTGTTTTCCCTAAATGGGTGGCTTGGTGAATTTCATGAGCCAAGCATTGACCCATTTTTTCGGGTAGCCATATGGCTTTGTCCTTTGATTCATGCCACCCAGTGGTTATGTTTTTTTGGTATCCCGATCTTTCAGCCTTTTTTTTTTTTTTTCATCTTCTGGAGAGTACTCAGGTTTTAGTGGCAAATGAGGTTGTGGTAGCAAAGGTGCTATGACTGATGTCCTGGTCAGTTGGAGTGCCACTGTTTTCGCAGTCTTATCAGCGAAGTTATTTCCTTGAGTTTCTACAGTTGTCCCCTTTTGGTGTGCCTTGCAATGAATAACTGCAACCCTGGTAGGAAGCCAAATAGCTTCTAACAGTGCCAGAATTTCAGGA
>NW_007741196.1:25797-26469 GCF_000696425.1 Galeopterus variegatus | reverse complement strand
TGTTCACATATTTGTCTATAAAATAGTATTGACTTACACAAACAGTTGAATTTTCACTGCAGAGGTTTAAAACTGCCTCGTGAACCAGGCATAGGTATCTTATTCAGTCATTCAATCAGCACATATTTATAGAGCACCTGCTATGCGTCACGTACTGTATTATGAGTTGGTGGAGAACAAAACAAATTTCCTATCCTACTGAGCTCACACTGAATTGGGAGACACAGGCAATAAATACGCTTATACATAAATAGAGAAATGTGTGAATAATAGTAAGTGCTAAGAAGAAAAATTGGTAGGGGATAGAGATTGGTCGGGATGTGAGTGGACAGCTTTGTACAGGGCAGCCAGGAAGACCTCCCTTAGAAGATGACATTTTAGTAGAGACCTGAAAGAAAGAAGGGAAGGAAATATGAGGGTTTTTGAGAGGAAAAGCATTTTAGACAGAGGGAACAGCAAATGCAAAGGAACCGAGGAGCAAGGATGTTTGTCTTGCTCAAGGCATAGTAAGGACAGTAGCTGAAGTGGGGTGGGGTGCCAGGATGGTAAGGGTGGGATGGCAGGGGGTGGGAAGGAAACTGATAGGACATAAAAGACTGGGAGGTAGTCAGAGGCTGGAACAAGTTGGGCAATGCACGGACTTTAGGTTTTAATCTCTGTGTGGTGGGAAGC
>NW_007741196.1:21824-24459 GCF_000696425.1 Galeopterus variegatus | reverse complement strand
TTGTACTCCATTGATAAAGATGAAAACTACTGTAGGGCAGGGGGTGATAGGTCCTAACTTCAGTTGGACCATCTGCATTTAAGCTAATTGAATTGTTCCTTTGTATTAACTACAAAGGAAAAGGGAAAAATTGAAGGCCGGGATTTTATGGAGAATTTATAATATTTTTTAGTTGTATAGGAATAGAAGTCTGTTCGAAAGGGGTATGTTGTTGTATTAGTCCATTTCTGTTGCTTGTAACAACATACTTGGACCTGGGTAATTTATAAAGAAAACTAAATTTATTGCTTACAGTTTGGGAGGCTGAGAATTCCACAGTGCAGGGAACACATTTGGTGAGGGTCTTGGTGCTGGCGACAGTGATCAGGGGTCTCACATGGCAGAAAATGGTAGAGCAGAGAGAGAACTTCCAATGTGCTCTTCTTTTAAAGCCCCTAGGACCAAACCCCTGAGCACCATTATTAATGCATTCACTACAGCAGGGTCCTACAATCTAATCACCTCTTCAAGGTCCCACCTTTCAATTACCATAATAAGATTTCCCACCCTCTTAACAGTCACAGTGGGGATTTAAGCTTCAGTGAGATTGCGGGGGAGGCATCCAGTCTACAGCAGTTGTTCACACGCATCTTTAGGAACATGTGTCCTCAAGGCCGGGATCGACTGTACTATGCAAAACTGAGGTTTAAAACCATACGTTGTAAATGGAACTTGTCATTTTTGCCTCTCTTTACATTACATTGGTGAATGGAAAAAAAAATCTAATGTTTGAATTTGTAAGAATTGATATTGTAAGACTTTTCATGCATTTTTAAATTCCTTATCCTGGAGAGGCATTGCCTTATTAGGTTGTTGCCTGACATTTATTGAGTGACAACAATGTGCTTTTGTTTTAAATATGATTTATTTAAAAAGATGTAGATCCCTTAAAACTCAAAACTTCAGTAAAAGTACGCATTACGTGTAGGAAGTCCACTCCCTGCTGGCTTCTATGTTAAACATTTTTCATGCATTTACCCTTTGTATCCCTACAACATCCCCAAAACTTGGCATTGTTTTATCCATTTCATAGATAAAGAAACTGCATCACAGAACATAAAGCAGTTTACCTGGCATCAGAAAGCAAAGAAGTGGCAGAGCTGAGCTGGGGAGGAGGGTCTGTTGGCTTCTAGTCCTGGCCTTTGGCTGCTGCAGGGATCCATCTCCCAGTACGGGAAAGGTGGAAGTCTACATGTAGATGGCAAAAAGAGAAGTTTCACATCCTCTGCCCCTTCTGTGCAAGCATATCTGCTTGAGCCCATCATTTGGTAACCACATAGATACTGTTCCTAACATGCTAGGTGATGGGACTTTAACTTATCAGCATCTTTGTGTTCTTTTGGGGATAGATTTACTGTTGGAAATATATATATGAAAGCTCTATATATTTAAGTTACATAATAAAACTTTAGAACTTTGATATCTATAAAATAATATAAATGGTGCTTCTCAGCAATGTGTCCCTGGATATGAATCCTCCGTATTAAGGTATATTTGTTAAAGTTTTTTTCCTTCTCAAAAAGTGGAGAAATCTAAAATTATTGGTCCTTAGGATAATCACTGCTCTAATAGATTCATTTCATAGTTTTGAAAACTTAAAAGCTTTGTCTGTATTCTTTGGATCTTAAAGTGTAAAAAATTTGTAATTGATTAAATGTTGGATATTGACACTGAAAGGGAAGAAACTGACCTAATTTGTATGAATGTGCTTAGGTCACAACGCATTCACTAAATGATAATGGAATCTGAGGTTCTTCAGCTCGAAGAAATCAGGCTGAGGAGGGAATGAAATAGCCCTAGAATCAGTGTGTCTTCAGTGTTCTCTCTCTGCCTCTCTCTGTGTCTCTTTCTGTCTCTGTTTCTTTCTTTGTCTGTCTCTCTGCTGCCCTCCCTTCACCTGAAACAATAAAGGGAATAGAATAACCAACAAAATTTCAAAAAAGTAGGATAAAAAGCAGAGTCTTAGCCCAGCAGATTTTAAAACATATTGTGAGATTACAAATATTAAAACAGTGCTTGGCCAGGAATTAGGCAGCAGAAGATGAATCAGACTAGAAGGTCAAGAAACAGACCCACTTCCAATTTACTAAAGGGAAACAGAATCAATTAGGGAGTGACTGGATCGATTATCCAGAAAATAATTTTTGTATCATTTTCTGATTCCTTAGGAAAAAAGAATGCTAAAGTATTTCCTCATTGCTTACCTCAAAATAAATTCTATTTATTTAGAATAAGATTTTATTGTAAAAACAAAACTTAATAAAGTATTAGAACAAAAATAAGTATTAAAGTGCTTTTAGAGCGTAACTCTAAAACAGAAACAAGAAGGGTTGAGCGCTCACCGGTTAGCTCAGTTGGTTAGAGCATGGTGTTAGAACACTAGGGTCAAGGGTTCAGATCCCCCTACTGCCCAGCCACCACTAAAAAAACAAACAAAAGGGCTCATCAATTCTATTAAATTTTCATTATGAATTTCTATATAATTAAAAATATAATACCCGGGCCGGCCCATGGCTCACTCGGGAGAGTGCGGTCCTGATAACAACAAGGCCCCGGGTTCGGATCCCATATAGGGATGGCCGGTTAGCTCGCTGGC
>NW_007741196.1:5594-21150 GCF_000696425.1 Galeopterus variegatus | reverse complement strand
TTATCCTAAGGAAATAATTGGAAATACAGACAAAAATTTTGGTACACAAATATTAATTATGACATTAACAATCACAAATATTTAATGCTATAGGGAATTTCTCATGATAAAATTATAAGTAAACAAAGATGGTCTCAATTTTGATTGAGAAAAAGTATATATCAATTATACCAAAAAGTATACATCAATTATACTGCAATAGAGCTGTTAAAAAATGTACCTCATGTGCAGAACATGCATGTATTGAAACATTAAGGGCCGGCCTGTGGCTCACTTGGGAAAGTGCGGTGCTGATAACACCATGGCCACAGGTTCGGATCCCTATATAGGGATGGCCGGTTGCTCTCTTGGCAGAGCATGGTGTTGACAATACCAAGTTAAGGGTTAAGATCCCCTTACCAGTCATCTTTAAAAAAAAAGAAACACTACGCCACAAATATATACAAGTTAATATTAAGATAAAATATATATGTATTAAAAGCCAAAAAAAAGAATATGCATGGTGTTGACAATACCAAGTTAAGGGTTAAGATCCCCTTACCAGTCATCTTTAAAAAAAAAAGAAACACTACCCCACAAATATATACAAGTTAATATTAAGATAAAATATATATGTATTAAAAGCCAAAAAAAAAGAATATGAAGGTTGAGCATCCCTAACCCGAAAATCTGAAATCTGAGATGCTACAAAATTCAAAACTTTTTGAGCATTGACATGACATTTAAAGGAAATGTTCATTGGAGCGTTTTGGATTTTGGGTTTTTGCTGAACGGGTTATGTATCTGCAAATATTCCAAAATCTGAAAAAATCCAAAATCTGAAGTACTTCTGGTCCCATGCATTTCAAGTAGGGCATACTCAACTTTATATATATACATACATACATGGATATTAGGTGAAAATACACCGGATTGTTAATGCTAGTTATCTCTGGCATTATAGGTGATTTTTATTTCTATCTTTAAACTTTTGTGAGTTCTCTATAAAATTTTTACAATGCTCATGTATTTTTACACTTAAGAGGAAAGGGAGGATTCAATAAAATTTTTCAAAAAGAGCCTTCTGTTTGGCTTTAGACCAATTTGAAGCAAATCTTTCTTGGATGGCTACCCAGTTAAATTATCAGTCTTTGGTGCTGCAGTGTGAGTTAATTTATGTATCTTTTCCTTTGTAGCTGAGAAGGGCCCTTGACAAGGTAGTCAGGGAGGGAAGGCAGACCAAGCAGGCTGCCCTATGCCCTGAGCTCTGCTGTTTTTGTGGGCACCTTCCTCAAAAAAAAGAAAAAAACCTAAAAATTATATTTTACAATTGCATTGTTATATGGAAAGAAATTAAATTAAAACTTTTCACAGGCTTCTAAAAGGATCATGGTCCTAGGCACTGTGCTAACCATGCATAATGGAGGAGTCAGCCCTGGGCCCAAGTAGGAGGCTCGGGGATGTGGGAACCAAGAAGTACCACAGTGGCAGAGAGGGATTCAAACATACAAATAAGGACAATGCCATCTACCCAATGCCGTCTACTCCACCAGTGGCCTTGCGCAGCTGTAATCTATTGTTTGTCCTTCTGTGAACAATTGAAATTTCAGGTGAGTAGCAAGTCCCTTCCAAACCCTGTTCTGAATCATACTTCACATTTCCAAGGCCTCTTATGGGAAGATGTGTTAGGATTCTACGTGACTTGCTGTTTGGAGGTAACAGAGGGTAACAAGAGGCAGGTGACAACTAGATTTCTGACTAGGGGACCTGGGTCAGTGGTGGTGCCATTCTCCAATGTAGAGGTCACAGGAGGAAGAGGATGCTTTCTATTTAGATCCCTTGAATTTAGGTGACTTGGGCATAGAGAAGGAGGTTGGAAGTAAAGCCCTTGTGATATATGTTCTCGAACTCAGAGAAGAGATGTGTGCTAGATTCGTGGACTTGGCACATCAGTGGGCAGGAGGTAATTAATAGCACGAGACATTAATGGATAAGTGAGAGGAGGTGGCAGGAGACAGAGTTCCCGGAATGCTTTCAGAGGGTGCAGCAGGGGGGACCCGGCCGCAGGGAGGAAGATGATCTCAAGATAGTGATGCTGACACTGAGAAAGGACGCAGTTCCCATAGAAGACGTGATTTGCAGTTTCAACAGCCACAGAGAAGTTTAGCAAGATCAGGATTGAAAAGTAAGATGATTTAAAAGTTAGGGGTTGTTGATGACCTTGCTGAGAACATTTGGTGCTGAGCCAGATAAAAGTGGGTTTAGAAATACATGGATGGAGAAGTAAAGAGAGACTTTAGTCTCTTGAGAAGCTAGCTGTGAGAGGGAAGAAAAAAGTCAAGGTCGTAGTAGGTATTATTATTGTTTAGTTTTGTTTATAAGAAGGGAGATGGTGGAGCATGTTTATATATTGAGGGAGTATGAAGAGTGTTGTGAGGTGAATTGTGTCACCCAAAATTCATGTGTTGAGGTCTTCAGCCCCAGTACTTCAGAATGTGACCTTGTGTGGAGAAAGAGTCTTTGCAGACTAGTTGAGATAGATCATATGGGAATAGGATGGGCCTCTAATCCAACATGACTGGTGTTCTTATAAAAAGGCAAATTTGACCATAAACATGCAAACAGGGAGAAAACCATATGACCACAAAGGCTGAGCTCAAGGTGATCTTGATGTCTGCAAACCGAGGAATGCGAAAGATTGCGGGCAAACCACTGAGAGCTAGGGGAGAGCCTGGAACAGATCCTTCCCCAGCCTTCAGAGGAAGCATGGCCCTGCCGACACCTTAACTGCCAACTCGTAGCCTCCAGAACTGAGACAATACGTTTCCATTGTTTAAGCCACTCCACTTGTGCTACTCTATTACAGCAGCCCTAGCAAACTAACGGAGAGAGACAGAGAGAGAGAGACAGAGGAAGAGAAATTTTTGAATAAATTCTAATTCTCAGTATCTGGCTAAGTGGTATTGCTAGTGCAACATTCTGCTTAGTAACCACCATAGGAAAACGGGTTCAAGTATACATGGAAATGCCTGCAGACAAGAGTAGGTAACATTAAAAGGGTCACATTTTTTAATGCTTGTATCTCTTCAATCTAGAAATCATTTCTACATGCCGCCTACTGGAGTCAAAAATCACTGTGAGGTTTTTTAAATTGATTACTTCTGTATTATGTAAGTTCAATAAAATCTCACATCACAAGGCATAATTCATAGTGCTCTCAGAGATACCAGTTACAGTAACTTGGCAGTATAAATCTTGGTAGTATTGACAGAAAATGTTTATATAGATATTTCCAAATACTTCCACTTGGACAGAAAAGTGGGAGTGAATAAGTAACAAATTGCACTCAACAATAGTTTAACAAATTGATTTCCACTAAAATGAAAATGAAAAAAGATTCATATCTTGGCTGAATATTAATTCTTATGCTCTTTATAGAGCACCAAATTAATCTTTAGGGTGAAATTCATAAGTCAACCCAATAAAACCTATATGCATCAAGGAGAAGGGCTAGAAATTTATTCAATGAAATGAAACTGTTGCTTACCTCTAACTTGATTGTCATTTATTTAATTTTGGGGAGCAGGTGCATTATCAGACAATTGCTACCTTATTTGCTGTGTAAATGATTTTCAATGATGTTGGTTGTGCTAAAGGGATATAAATAACACAGTGAAGAGGAGAAAGGCTATTTTGTGTTATGGACTGCCTAGGAAAAGTGGGTATGAGAAACGGGAATGTTAGTGGTGGAGTGCGGGGTGAGACGGGGGGAAGGGGACAGTAAACAGACAACTTGCTAAGCTGCTTGACCTTAGGTAAGTGACTTAACCACCCTGGCCCTGTTTCCTCATCTCTAACACAGAGTTAATTAGACCTACCTCACTACTGCATGTGAAAGCATCTAGAAGAGTGTCTGAGGCAGAGAAAGAGCACAATTGATGTTCATGGCGGTATGTTAGGATTCCTTGTGAGAGGCGGTGTGATAGCGTGGGAAACACGGATTTTGGAATCAGCTGATCTGGATACACATATCAGCTCAGCTTCTTACCAGTGTGTGATTTCTCTTATCAAGTTACTGCACTTCTCTGAGCTTCTTTTTCTTCATCTTAAAATTCTTACTTTGCAAGTTGTGTATTGATTCAATGAGATAACACAAAAGAAAGCAGCTGGCAACGTGACTTTCAGGGCCACTGCTGGCCTATATGACATGTCTATGTGAATTACAAAAATCCATCTTTCCTCAAGTGGTTTTACTTCTAGCTGTTAGAAAGTTTTTCTAATATACTGGTAATCAGAACAAAACACTCAACTGCCATCTGCCAAAAATTGTCAAAATAAATAAACAAATCTATGGTATGTACACTTTGAATGTGGTTCCTTTGTACAGCACACGATCTGCAGAAACGTGTATGGCAAGCACCCTGACAGTATGACATGTAATAGGTGATGATTTAATGCATATTTTCTCTTCTCTTTACCTTCTATCTCTATCTTCCTTTCTTTCTTCCAGGCAGGGCAGTCCCATTGGTAGATCTTGCGGCCTTACCTGAGGCAGTCTACATCCTGAGTGGAGGTCCACAGCCCCTAATAAGTCTTTGTGGAGAGCAAAAATTGTCAGGATTGTTTCCCATCAGTAACTTGACTTTTCTGGCCCCTACTCTTATTCAGAGTCGGGGTTGACATATCCATGCTATGTTTCTATGTATCCCGCTACCTTCTCCTCTCCTCCAACCAACCTGTGAAAGTGAAAATTGGGAAAAGCAAAAGGTGCTGCTCAGCAGGAAAAGGCAGGTGAATGCTGGGACGGAGCAGCTGAACAGGGAAGCCGCAGTGAAGAGGAACGGCTGGACCAGGTGCTGAAGAGTCTGCCCTTTACTCTTAGTTCCACTATTCCTGCTCATTCATTGGAGACTTCTGTCCATGGCCAACAGCCTCCCTAGTCACCCCAACGCTTGTCATCATGATTGATGTCTTTGATTTCTAGGACTTGATCCATCCAACACCTGGCGTGGTGACTTTCTTCTCCACCCCATTGGAGCTGCCATGCACCGCATCACCAAATATTGCAACATTTCCAAATGTACTGCTTCACTCATTCCACTCTTCATTTGAAACCTCCTGTATTTCCAGTTGTTTTGCTCGATTCTCTGCTATAACAATTCTTTGGTGTCATTGAGATCTCTGGTCCACTGACCGTCATCCTTTCTCTAAACCTTACAGCTCCCTCCTGCCCTTCCCTTCCCTCATTATCCAACTCGTAGTCTGTGACACACCATTATAATCAATGTCTGAGATCTCTGGTCCACTGACCGTCATCCTTTCTCTAAACCTTACAGCTCCCTCCTGCCCTTTCCTTCCCTCATTATCCAACTCGTAGTCTGTGACACACCATTATAATCAATGTTTTATAGATACCCTGAATTCCCTTGATTCTTTCACCTTTTGTCATATTTACCTGGCAAGATCCCAACCTTGGATGGGCCCAAGCATTCACCTGAGCACCTGGGCATTGCGACATTACCCTGTGCGGCAGTCCTACCACAGACCTCAGGTAAGCTTGCTTTCCCACTCTCCCAGGGACTGTTTTATGACTTTATCGATTCCTCGAACCTCCCACCCCTTTCACTTTTTCTCCCAATTATCAGCCGATGAACTTATCTTCTTTGAGAAAAGAGAAACCATCAGATGGGAGCACCTTCATCTTTCCATCACCGTGTCTACAAACCTTCCTGTGTCTTCATTCACAGGACGACTCTCTCTCCTCTCACACTGTCCCTTCCCATGCTATCATTGTGCCTTCTCCTCTCTCTTTACCTTACTGTCCCCCTCTTTACTGGATCATGCAGGCATGCTCAAATTCCTCCCTTGACCCCCATTTTTTTTTTTTTTTTTTTTTGCAATTGCTCCGTTTCTCTGCTTCTCATCATTGTCAGAAGAGCTGTCTGGCTTTTGTTTCTATATCTCCACCAAAAATGCTTCTGTCATTTTCGCTGATTGCCCAAGACGAGGGTCCCTCTTCAGTCCTCGTTTTTTTTAGCTTGGTAGCAGCAGTCAGCAAAGCAGAAAGCTCCCTTCTCTTGAAAGCACTTTCTTCTTTTGGCTTCTGGAGCAGCACCTTCTGCTAGTTTGATATCTGTCTCCCTAGATCCTTCCCCTCTATTCTACATCCAAGTACCGATTTTCTCATGGATTGGTCATAGGCCCTCTTTTTTCTCTACACTTTCCTCTGGGTCATCCTCTCCATTCCCATGTGTTTAATTACCTTCTGTATGATGATGATTCCAGCCCCAACTTCTCTTCTGAGCTTTAGATCTAATGGCTTACTTGAAATCTTCACTTGGATGTTTTACAGGTAGCTTAGTCATTAAATGTCTGTAAAATTCTAAATAGTCACTTCCCAAAACATTTATCCCAAAGCCTTCACCATTTTCAGTAAATAGTATCATTCAGTAGCCCAAGCCAGAAACCAGCGTGTGATCCCTCCTTTTTCCTCTTTCCTTTAACTCCAACATCAAATCCATCACTAATATTTTGGACTTTACTTCCAAAATATTTTTCCAGTTTATCCACTTCTCTCCATTTCTACTATCGACAGTGAAGTTCAACCCAAATCATTTCTCTCCTGAATCATTGCTCCTAACCTGACTTCCCAATTCTACTCTTGCAGACCTCCAAGCCACTTTCCATGCAACAGCCATGGTGATTGTCATACAAAGTAAATTTCATCATGCCATTCCCCTGCTGAAGACTATGAGTATTCAGAGACTTTCCATTGCTCTTGGAATGAAAGCTGCATACCATACCATGTCCACACAGCCTGCCCTGCACGGTTTAGTTCCTTCCATCTTTTTTACCCTCATTTCCCTGCTGAAGACTATGAGTATTCAGAGACTTTCCATTGCTCTTGGAATGAAAGCTGCATACCGTTTCATGTCCACACAGCCTGCCCTGCACGGTTTAGTTCCTTCCATCTTTTTTACCCTCATTTTTTACCCCTTGCCCCTCACTCACTCTACTCACTTCCTCTTCCATTTTCTCCAACAGGCCAAGTCTTTTCTTTCCTTGGGATTTTTGCACATGCTGTTCCCTCTGTCTGGAATTATCTCACTTTGATCTTTGTAAGTCTAGCTTCTTCCCACCTCTGAAGTCACCTTTTAAATGTCATCTCTGTTCACCCTGTGTCAAGTGGGTCTCCATCTCTTTTATTCTCTCTCTTTCCTGTTCTTTTCCTTCACAGCATTTAGCATATTGTAATTTCATATTTATTTCTTTGTTCACCTGTTTGTGTCCAGTTCTTTCTCTAGACTGGCAGCCTATGAAGGCAGGGGCCATGCTGGGTTGTCCTCCACCGTAAGCCCAACACTTAGTAGGCACATTTGCTGAATTTTTGATTGAATAAGACAGCTGTTAGATTTTGTTTGAGTCAGTTATCATTTCTGGACTTAAGCTTCCTCACGTCTATTCCCTGAAGCATCACTCTAAGATTTATAAAATGATTATGAGTCATTATGTTTTTAAAACTATATGTTTCCATTTTGATTAGTATCTATTAATTCCCTGCTAGGAAAGGTGAGGAGATTAGGACTCTCACTTCCTTCCACTTTTCTCCCCAACCTCCTGTTTTTGTTAGTTATTTTATTTTATTATATATTGGCAAAGTTTATTACATTTACACCTGCCATGTAGCTCTAAGTCCCTCAGTTATTTAATCTTAGTTTTCTATTCAGACAGATTAATTGCTCACCATCTGTATCAACTTAGGTTCTTGATTTCAAACAACAAAGGCCAACTTTGGTTAATTTAAACAGAAAAGGAATTGGTCAGAAAGACATTGGGTGGCTCCCAGAGTAGACTAAGGACTCCTGCTCAGAAGATGGACAGGAACCAAGGGAGACCACATGATGGGAAAACTCAGCCACATGCTGCCTTGCGAGCATCTGGTTGGGCCACACCCCAGGCCTTGCCCGCCAGACATTCCCTCCCTCCCTCCCTTCTCTCCTTCCTTCGTCCTTCCTCCTTTTGTCCCTTCTTCCCTTGCATGTCTTCTGCCTCCTTTGCTGCAGTGTGTTTGGAAGGTTTCTTGTCCTCTCATTTCATTTTTCTTATGCTTACTGTGAGCAGCTTTTGCAGACTGTCTACCTGCTCTAATGTAGTATGTATAGATTCCCCTCGACCCTTCCACTGTGTCTGAGACCTCATCTTTTCCCACTCTGAGTTGTTTTCTTTCTGCCCCCACTCCCTTTTCACCTTAGGAATGGGTGAAAAAAAGGGAAGATGGGGAAGAGGTGGCTGAAACTGTGGGAAACCATCAGAAAACCCATGCTCTGTTCTGCATCCTGATTTTATCAAATGTCCTCTTTGAGAATTCAGCCCAGCTAGTGGGATGGACCATATTCCCATGCGCCAAGGCCCCTGGGCTCCAGATTATTCTGTGTCCACTTATCCCTCACTTCAGCCCCTGATCCTCGATTCACAGAAGGGCCCTGAAACCTTCATTTTTGACAGAGAAAATGGACCATGAGGTCTCCTTCTTTCTTTTCATCCATCTCTCCTTAGGAGCTATTTCTAGTCTCTCCCAATCAAAAGAGAGATAATGGAAAAATAAACCCTTAATTGGCTTCTCTCCAGATTTGGAATAAAGTGGTTGCAGTTTAGGATTTTGTGACTCTCTGCTCCTGCATCTGGTGGGCCAGGGGTGGGTGGTGGGGGTGGCCAGAGGCGGGCTGGGGCTGCTTGGTTTCTTAGCCGCCCCTTGTTTGGTTGTCGTTGGTGAAATTTCTGCTAACTGCTTGACTTTAAGTGTCGAAGGAGGGAGATTCTGTGTCCATCTTCATTGGTCCAAGCATTCTGATCATAAACCTCCTATTTGCTTAATCTGGTTCCAGTTGGATTTCTGTCACTGGTGAATCAGATAGTACAATCAAATGCAATGCCATATATGTGGCGGTGAATACTGAGGGGCCTAACTTGTGTCTTCTCAAGGCCCCTACCCTCTCTGCACAGAGGTGAGTAATAGGAGGCCCACAACCGGGAACATCTCTTCTCTAAGGGTAACATGGGGTCTATAATTTTGCAGTCCTGGAAAGCTATAACGTTAAATGTAAACAGATCCAGTTTAGACTAGATAATTTTAAGAGAAGTGTGATGGTTAATTTTATTTGTCAGCTTGGCTAGGCTACGGTACCCAATATTCGGTAAAACACCAGTCTAGATGTCGCTGTGAAGGTAGTTTTTAGACGTGATTAACATTTAAATCAGTAGACTTTGAATAAAGCAGATTACCTCCATAATGTGGGTGGGCCTCCATCCAATCAGTTGAAGGCCTTAAGAGAAGACTGAGGACCCCAGGAAGAGGAAATTAGACCACCTTCAGATGCAGGCTACAACTTCAGCTCGTCCCTGGGTCTCCAGCCTACTCGCCTGCCCTGCAGATTTCAGATTTGCCAGTCCTCACAACTGTGTGAACCAGTTCCTCTCTCTCTCTCTCCACAGACACCCCCCTTATTGCTTCTGTTTCTCTACTTAATACAAGTAGAAGTCACTGTACATCTCAGTCACCACATGTTCTCAGTTTGTCTCCTGAGGGGCAACCTATTTTGCCTGTTGCTGACTCCTACAGGATTCGCCAAGATGAGTTTGCTGCAAAGGGAGGAGGCAGAGGCTGGAGTCACGCCACCTGGTTTCAGTCCCCAGCCCCACCACTTACTTGCTGCAGGACTTGGGCAATTTACGTACTCTCTGTGTGCCTCAATTTCCTCATTTGTAAAATGGGACAGATGTTCAGATGTATCTCGTAAAATTGTGTGAGAATTAATTGAGATAATAGATGTGAAGCACTTAGAAAAGTTTCGGATAATAGTAACTCTTTAGTAAGTGTTGGCTGTTAAGGTCCACACAGTGTCATCTCTGAAGCCTTAAGGAGCCTGTGCTGTGTGCTGTATACCACCATCCTTGGGTGCTGGGCACCACCAGAGAATCAAACGCATATCATATTTCTGCAATGAAGTGCCCTAAAAGGGGTAAATAAAGACCATAACAACCTCTTATTGGTTCAGGTCAGGTTTTGACATCAAATGGGTTAGGGGAGAGACTTGGTTTTCAGAGCTTTTTGGACTTAGGAATTGTGAATAAGGGATTGCAGACCTGCATCATATCATAATGCTTTCAAGATACCTGAAAACACGTGTGCTTGCCAGCTGAGCTTGCTCAATATCATGCAGTTGAACATTGGAGCATGTCCGTCATAAAAATAATTTTCATTTAGGCATAACTGGTAAAGAGCTATTTTTTAGACTCAATTAGGCAACAATATCAGTTGCTTCTGGAGACCACCCTGGTTTTCAAGACTAAAGCCATGATGTCAGGGTAGAGAGAAATCTTGCTGTGCTGTTTGTCACAGCACGGGGTGTGCCTTACATCACCCTAAAACCTACTTGCTCCTTACACAACCTGACAGACTGAGATACCCAGACTGGCAGTTGCTGGAAGGAAGCCAGGGGCCATAGACTCTTGGTGAAATGGTAGGGAGGGTATTATAATAATATTCCTCTATCCACTCACCATATGTTTCTTGAGCCCTTACTCTTGGCCAGATATTATCAATTCTATCTGTATAGCATTGTGTTGTTTGTGTAGTGTTTCACATGTATTGCCTCTTTCTGTTTTGGCTGCTGGCTGGTACAGGGATGGCACCCTGGACCTTGGTGTTATCAGCACCATGCTCTAACCAACCGAGCTAACCGGCCAGCCCCCATTGCCTCTTTAATAACCCAATGACGAAGGTGTAGTAAATATTGTTATCCTTTTGTTATCCTGGTGAAGAAGCAAAGTCTTACAGAGTTTAAGTGTCACTTTAAGGCACAGAAGTAGCCGACCTGATACAAAAACCCAGTTCTTTACTTTCTTCTACACCATGAGTAATAGAGGTTTGCACTTCATGAAAATAGGGGTGAATATACTTTTTTTTTTTTAACTCATAGAGAGTAAACAGTTTTGCAATGATTGGTGCCAACCATTAAATAGGATTTAAATAACTTTGGCAAAAGACCTTGTGGAGCCTGTTTCAGTGTAAGTTGGTTAATCGGGTGTTTCGTATTATAAAATGTCACCATGTGCTCTGGATGCTGAGCGGCATATCTCAGGTCCTCCCCTTCAAGACTAAAGGGCTTATTCCCTTAATGGCTGGGAAGGTTGTTGGCTGATGTCCCTCTCTGGGAATTGCCATCAGGTGGGGAGAGAGCATTCCTGCCCAAGGTCACTTTCTTGAGTGCAGCTCACTTCTGATGACTGGTCGCTGCTGAGGTATAAAAGTGCAACCTTCTTGCTTGGGCTGGGGACAACGCTGAAGGGCCATTCCTATTTCAGACCACCCTGTGAGGCAGGCAGACACCACGTTGTGACCACCCTGCAGCCCAATTACCCACTTTGCCCCAATCCCACTTCTTTCTCTTTCTTCCACTGGCATTAAGAACACTCCAAACACACCTCTGCGCTTAAATCATTATCTCACAGTCCAACATGCAAACCTAGTGGGAGGTGGAAAGGAGGTAGTTCTCAGGTCTTTGTTGTGTGAGAAGACTCACTTTTGCAATCTTTTGTCTTTGCTCATTACAAAGGAAACAACAAATGACCCCTTTTGAAATTCGCTACATCTTTTGCTGCACTAGATGCTCTGCCATTTATTTCACTTTATTTACGAACGTTCACCCTAGTGTTAATTTACCTCAAAATGGGAAGAGCCAAGCCTACTTGAACCAATTTTGCAACTGAAATTTGTTGCAGAACAGAAAATTATGTGAGGAACTTGAAGGATGAGGGTTTGCTGGAATAGGAGATGCAGAACATTATAGCAGACCGGAGTACTGCGGTAATGATGCATGGGGTTGAAATGATGCGAAAGGGAAATCATTTAACCATGTAAATTGAACAAAGGAGCATTCCATGATAATGACCCCAGGCCCCAGTATTCAGGAAAAGAAAATGGTGGACATCGGAACGAGGTCACCTGGCAGGTGTGGCCTTGGATCCATCAGGATTTGGCAACCTGGTTTGATTCTCTGCCAGAGCATAAGTTAGTTTTCAGCTCAACAGTCCTTTTGCCCCTTGGAGGGTGAAAAATAGGTTCATTTTATAATATACACAAGATATTTCAGGGTAAGACCTATTTTAGGGAAGAAGGATTTTAACAAGTTGGTGACTCAGTTTGAACTGGAGTTTCCAGGTTGAAATAATTACATTTGCTAGGGAAAAAGGAGAGGAAGAAGGGATGTTATTGTTCATTGTTTTTTCTAATATTTCCCACCAAGCCACTGCTTTGGGATAATAACAAAATGATTTCACTATGGAAAAAATGCAGAGAAAAGAAACTGGGGCTGTTTCATTGGCTAATAATGAACATAAAGGACTTCATGCTTGTTGAATGGCAGATTGAAATCCTGTGTGTATTCATGCAGATCTTATGGGGGTGGTATTGGATTGGACCACAAATTAGTGCTGGCATTAATGAGATGGAAGCTATAAAATACAGAGTGTTCCAATAACCATGATCTCTGATAAGGCCCAGTTAAAAGCACCAGATCATTCAGACAAGTTCTGTGTGAAGCAGAGCAATAAAAAACAAAGGGACATTCAAAATGGGGGGAAAAACTGAGGATTATATAACGGACTGAACTGGTATTAGAATGCTTGGTTAAAACGACATTAATGCACAGCTGAGTGACAAACATAGACTTGCATAGAATAATGATTTTTAGAAACAGACACTGTTTAGATGCTACTCAAATGATCAGAGAGAAAGATTATACCCCTTCATTAGAGGGAGGTTAGTCTAAATCAGGAACTGCTCTGTGACAATACCACTGCTGCTACTACTAATACTAATATGCCTTCTATGTCATGTGTACCACATTTTATGGTTTTCAACACCCTTTTTATGTATGTTGCCCACTTGATCCTCACAATATTTTCACATTGATCATTGAATTCTTGTCTGTGCATCAGGTTGGCAGTCGAACTCCATGACTGCAGGAAATGTGATCTTAATTCTTTTATGAAGCACCTCCTCTTTCCATATAATTGTTCATGAATTCTCCTAGACGGTTTGTTTCCAAGGACATCATCAGGTGGAAAATCCCTCTTTCCCAGCATTTCTAGAATGACCTGGCATATCGGACAAGCACTATTAGGGCAATATTATATTATGTAATTATATTAAGTTGATGAATGGATAGAAATTACTGTGCGACACATTAACATGGGTGATGCATTTGGATGGCATTGGAGTTCCTGGATGACTGCAGTCTGCAAACTCCTCTTCAGCCACTGTCACTGTATTCCCATACACAAGTAGGCTGTTAAGGTCTTGGTGAGCATCTGTGTATGTTTTGTGTATGTTTAGCGAATCTCCTGGCTTCCTGAAACTCCACTAGTGAACTTTCAGGAGTTCCTTTTCCAGCTTGTCTCAGGTGATCTAAATGGTATCTCTCCCACAGGTGCCACCCATGCTTATTTTTTGCTCAACCTCTCTTCCTGAAACTCCACTAGTGAACTTTCAGGAGTTCCTTTTCCAGCTTGTCTCAGGTGATCTTAATGGTATCTCTCCCACAGGTGCCACCCATGCTTATTTTTTGCTCAACCTCTAGTCTCTTATTTCCTGTCCCTTTAAGGAAGCCCTGGGTCATGAAGTGTGTAGCCTACTTTTTTTCAAGGCACACACAGTGATCTAAACACTCTGCTCCTGTATTGCTATGGGGGATGGGATTGGGTGAGAGAATTTGCTTCATTTCTCTGATGGTCACCATCTTGATTTTATTCTTCTACACCCTCATTTTCCATATAACCTGAGAGTTACTTAGGTGCCCTTTGGATCCTTCAAGGGCCTCTCCAGGTATGCTGTCATTTAACTTGCCTTTTTGTAGTCTGTCCTTTCTGTTACAGTTTGATATCTTTCTGTCCAGTACAGAGACTGACATATAGTACATGCTTAGTAAATGTTGAAATGAACATAACCTCCCTGCAAGAGAGAGCCCCTTCTGTATTTGTTGTATATATGAGAAGTGATAAAACCAAAAGAAGTTATGTCTATAAACTTATATTGATAAAAATCTACATCTGAGAAGACCCTTAGAGATCAACTAAGCCCCCCATTCCCAACCATTCCTGCTGTATTGAGAAGAATATTAAATGAGGGGCAAATTGACTGTACTGTATCTAGTAGTTAGTGTGTAGTTTACTGAAGACTAGAGCCTTGAGCTGTGGTCACTGTCTGTCTCCCCACATGTGTTTCTGAAGGATAAAGAGAGTAGAGACGCTTCTGCGTGCATCATATTGATCCTACATTTCTGCCAGGCATGACCTGTGGATGGCTTCTTATTTATATTGCTTGATAACTTCTGTCTCTCCTGTACTGAGAACTTAAGAGATAACACCAAGGGAGAGGCTGGAAGTCTTCCTGAACTGGCTGGTACAGAATCATAGAATCTGAAGGTTAAAAGAGGTTTCCCAGGTTTCCCAGGCCGGTCATGCTCTGCAGATTGAATCTCCACCTCTACGACGTCCTAACAAGTGGCCAGCCAGACCGTCAGAACATTCATGGCCTCCATCCTTTGGTAGAGCTGAAGCTTAGAATTTGACTGAAATTTAGCTTTTTGGAATTTTCACTTGAGGGTACAAGTCTACCCTTGTGAGGACACTCAGAACAACTCTATTCCTGGCCCCATAGCAATTCTTCCAGTTTGGTTCTTCATGTTTCTCCTAATCTGTCAATTGTCCTTTTAACCAGTGTTTCCCACCCTTTTGAACACCAAGGCAGATATTGAAAATGATAATATTTGCACATCACCCTGGGGTGCACCAGAAGAGCATGGTCATCTGGGCTTGGTGAAAAATCATTACGTTTTTCTTTATAGTATAAAATTATAAGAAAATAAAATACAAAATATTAGAGAGGATATTAAATACTGAATTCGTATAAACTGCCAAATAAAATCTTTTCAAATGTTTGAGAGTGAAGCTTAGCTTGCTTCCACGAACATAACTTTTAACATCAGGTATTATGTTTGGAATGACTACATGCAATTCCTGATCAAGACTTGTTCATGAAGATACCTTCAAATTCTTGATGGTCATGATAGTTGAGAAGCTGTGATTAAAAATTTAATACCATCTTTTGCAACCTTTCAGAAGTGCGTAGTAGCTAAAATTATAGTTAAAGACCCTAGTAGCTCTTTCTTTGCTTTCACTGACAAACGTAATGTTGAAATTTCTAGTTTTGATGTGAAAGGCCTTCTTATCTAATTGAATTTTCCGTTATGTGAAACGGATAATTAATTTTTTATTTTTTTAATTTTTAAAAAAATTTTACTTCTCAATATACATTGTAGTTGATTTTCATGCTCCTTTACCCGTTCCTCTGCACCCCTTCTCCTCCCCCCTCACATCATATCTGTTCACTTGACTTAAACAGTTCAAGGAATTTTTGTGGTTATTCTGTCTTCTTCCCCCACCCTCCTTGATTTGTTGTGTGTTTATTTATTTATTTATTTTTAGCTTCCACAAATAAGTGAGAACATGTGGTATT
>NW_007741196.1:3874-5325 GCF_000696425.1 Galeopterus variegatus | reverse complement strand
TGCGAATGGTAGTATTTCATTGTTTTTTATAGCAGAGTAGTATTCCATTGTGTAGATATACTACAGTTCCTTATCCACTCATCTGATGATGGACATTTGGGCTGGTTCCAACTCTTGGCTATTGTAAATAGAGCTACAATAAACATTGGAGTACAGGTATCCCTTCAGCATGATGATTTCCATTCATCTGGGTATATTCCCAACAATGGAATAGCTGGGTCATATGGTAGATCTATCTGTAATTGTTTGATGAACCTCCATACCCTTTTCCATAAAGGCTGCACTATTTTGCAGTCCACCAACAATGTGTGAGGGTTTCCTTTTTTTGTTGGCACATAGTTGTTTATAGTAGTCTCTAATGATTCCTTGTATTTCTGAAGTGTCAGTTGTAATATCACCTTTTTCATTTCTACTTTTTGTTATTTGGGTCTTCTCTATTCTTTTCTTAGTTAGCCTTGCTAAAGTTTGTCAATTTTATTTATCTTTTCATAAAACCAACTTTTTGTTACATTGATCTTTTGTACTGTTTTTCAGGTTTCTATCTCATTTAATTCTGCTCTGATCTCAATTATTTCTTTCCATCTACTAACTTTAGGTTTGGATTGTTCTTGTTTTTCTAGATCTTTANAAGTATTGTTTAGATCTTGTGTTTCTCTATTGATCTTTTGCCTAGATGATCTGCCCAATGATGAGAGTGGGGTGTTCAGGTCCCCTGCTGTTACGGTGTTAGTGTCTATCTCTTTCTTTAGATCTAATAGTGTTTGCTGTGTAAATCTGGCTGCTCTGACATTGGGTGCATGTATATTTATGATTGTTATGTCTTCTTGATGGATGGATCCTTTTATCATTATATAGTGGCTTTCTTTTTCTCTTTTTATGGTTTTTGCTTTAAAGTCTATTTTATCTGATATTAAGAATAGCTTCTCCAGCTCATATTTCTATTTGCATGATATATCTTTTCCCATCCTTTCACTCTTAATCTATGTGTCTCTTTACAGGTCAAGTGAGTCTCTTGAAGACAGNTTTATTGTTAGCACTTTTGTTTTGCTGGTAGGTTTTGTTCTTTCTTGAGTATTCAGGGCATTGATGGTTGTTTTTCAGGTATCAAACTGTACTTCCTTGAGAATTTCTTGTAGGACTGTCATGTGATAGTGAACTCCTATAGTTTTTGTTTGTCTGTTAACTATACTATTTGTCCTTCGTTTCAGAAGGATAGCCTTGCTGGGTAAAGTATTCTTGGCTGGCAATTTTTGTCCTTTAGTATTTTGAATATATCATCCCATTCTCTTCTGGCTTTTAGGGTTTTTGATGAAAAGTCTGATGTTATTCTGATTGGGGCTCCCTTATAGGTGACTTGCCACCTCTCTCTTGCAGCTTTTAAGATTCTCTTTTTGTCTTTGAGTTTTGCCAGTTTGGTTATCACATGTCTTGGAGAGGATCTTTTTGGGTTG
>NW_007741196.1:0-2436 GCF_000696425.1 Galeopterus variegatus | reverse complement strand
GCGGGATTGGCCTGGGCCGGAAGTCCCACCCCTCCTGCCTTCTCCAGAATGGCTGGCTTGGGGTGTGGGAGCCCTGAGGCTCTTAAGAGTCTCCTGGCAGTGGGGGTCAGCTTGGGCCAGAGGTCCAGCCCCACCTGCCTTCTCTGGCACAGCTGGCTTGGGGGGGTGGGGGCCCCTGAGCCTCTTAAGTCTGTCCTGGTGGTGGGGACTGGTCTGGGCCAGAAGTACCACCCTGCCTGCCTTCTCCAGCCTGGCAGGCTCCAGGCTGTGGGCCCAGAAGCTCTAAAGTCTCTCTACTCAGTGGGGAGCAACCTGAACTGGGGTCCCATGGTGCACGGTTCCTGCCTGTTCCAGCACAGATCTTGGGTCTTCGGTCATTGCTCCTTAGTAGTTGCAAATCGGTCATTCTGTGGGAGAGAGTGACACCAGGAACTGACTAGCCTGCCATCTTGACTGGAACTCTGTGCTATTATTCTAAAGTATGTTGAAGCTCTGTTTTGCAGAATGCATGCATGTTGTTAGAGTGGTCACCCAGCAGTATGGACACCTCCTGAAAAAGTACAACAGCGATGTATGCAAAGCAGTTTCACTATGCACTGGTTACCACTTCAGCCCTGCATCTTGGGCTATAATTTCTGCTACCTGCACAAGCCTAGTGAGACAGAACATTCACACAAGTTAAGCAAAGCAACTTTATGTAGATTAGTTTTACCTGTTTTGGACTTTATACATGAAATCATACAATATGTATTCTTTTGTGTCTAGCTCCTTTCATTCAACGGTATGTTTGTGAGGTTCATCTATGTTGTGAGTGTGGCCATAGTTTGTCCTTTTTCATTACTCTGTAGTACTTTGTTGTATGGATATATCACATTTCATTTGTCATCCTATTGCTACATGGATATAAGGGTTGTTTCCAGTGTTTGGCTGTTAGGACTAATGCTGCTAAGAGCATTCACATTCATTCAGTGGCCTGTATTTGTCATTTTAAGGGGTTGGCACTCTTTGCTGCCATTTGGAACTGAGCTGACCTGGAGGAGGGCCTGGCTGCTCTTCTCCCTGGGCACAAAGGCAAATGATAGAAATTCCTTCTGAAACCACTGCATGACATATATAGATATAAATCATGTCAGTATATAGAGATATTTAGATATATCTGTATAGATATATAAATATATAAAGATCATGTCAGTATATAGATAGATATCTACAATTTCAAGATATGTATCAGTATATATGTGTATACATATCCTAAAATTGTCCTCTGTGAAATAATATCTTTGAATTTCTATTTTCGAAGGTGCTTTCTGCTAATCCCAATTGTGAAATCTAGATACATTAAATAGAAGTAAACAAAATACTCAAAACTGGTTCTGAGCTGCGAAACAGATCTTAAGGGACAACAAATGGGCTTCTGTGAAGTAAAGTTGGATTCTATTGGTGATATTGAAGGTGCCTTCTTAGTCTGAGAATCTGTAAAGTAATGAGATATTTCAAAGCAAGGAGTAAGAACCCAGGTGACTATTATTTCTCGATCTCTGTCTCTATGATAATTTAAGCATAACTGAGATATAATATGCTACAGCTATCTGTTTATGTCCATTTCTCTGACTGAATGGGGTCTCTTCAAGGATCCAGGTGAAATCTTCATCTTTTTAGTTACTAACACAATACTTTGCACATGATACATTCTCTGCTTGAATTCCTTCCTCAAAGTTACCACTGTAGATCTGCAGAGAGGAGGTTGGCCCTGACAATAGATCAGGTCTTTTGAAGCATCTCCACATTTTCCAAATTTGTTCCTCAGTGTTGACAATCCAGCTGAAGGATTTTATCAGCACCCAGAGGCACAAGGTGACTTACAGTAATAAAAAACACAATGATAGTCAGTGCTAATCGAATATTTCTATTGACCAGGAACCATTATATGTACTTTATATTTATTAATTCATTTAATCTTAGCAGCAATCTTACAAAGGTATCACCATTCCCTTATTCAAGGGAGGAAATTAAGTCTCTGACAGATTAAAGTAGCTTATCTAAAGTTACCCGAGTAGAACGGCAAAAACAGGATTGGAACCAGGCAGCCTGGCCCATATTATATAATATGAAGTGCCATATATATGATATGCAGAGCTCATATTATAATCATTTCTCTATACTGTCTCTACTAAGTGACTCATAGGACAGAAGCACCTGTTGATTAGTTTTCAATAGGGATCATTCACACCTTAATAAACAGGGCCATTTCCTATGTAAATAATTCTCTGGATAAGTCCACACATACTACAGATGGAAGCCTTGCATGGTACTCGGGTGCATAATCCTAACCCACAGTGGAGTGATTGAGAGCATGGACTCTGGAGTCTACAGTCAGGACCTTTTCTTTCTTGGGTGATCTTGAAAGAAAACAGACCCCCTTCTTTCTTTCCAATA
>NW_007741195.1:24743-26478 GCF_000696425.1 Galeopterus variegatus | reverse complement strand
TTGAGAATTTTCTCATCTATGTTCATCAGGGATGTTGGCCTATAATTTTCTTTTTCTTTCTTTCTTTTTTTTTTGTTGTTGTGTCCTTGTCTGATTTTGGAATCAGAGTAATGCTGGCCTCATAAAATTAGTTGGGAAGTATTCCCTCCTCCTTAATTTTTTGGAATAATCTGAAGAGAATTGGTATTAGCTCTTTAAATGTTTGGAAGAATTCAGCAGTAAAGCCAGCAGATCCTGGGCTTTTCTTGAACAGAAGACTGTATTACTGATTCAATTTCCTCACTTGTTATTGGTCNAGCAGGAGGGAGACACCGTATCCCTCCAAAACCACTGGCAAAAACCAGGCAGAGGAAGAATTTCTCTGGCATCCAAGTAACAATGCTTGGGCAGTTCCTGGAATTCTCAGCTCAACCAGCTCAATTCAGCATTCGAGGAAACCGAGGACGAGCCTAGTGTTTTCAGTCCACGTCCTGATAGGTCCTGCTTAACTGAGGTTACCAAAGTGAAGAACCGCACAGGCCACGTGAAGCCGGTTACTCAAGCTCAGCCTGCTTTCCATGCACAGATCTTCCAGGTGGACAACACGATGCTTTACTACCTGTATTTCTCTCCCTGGGACTTTTCTTTGGACATTGAAAACAGGAATATTAATAAGACCACTTTGACCTGTCTCATCCAGGAACAGGATTGTCAAACACCCTCCTCAGCATTGATGGAACCCTGCAGTCCCTGACAGTGATGAATGGGAAACTTTCCAAAAGTACGTAACAATTACCAAGAAGAGATAGGTTGTTTTTACCTAATAAAAATGCCATAAATATACAATGATGAACTACCATGGGAAACGAGTTGATAGAAAAGGACACGTTGGAATGTGGGATAGTAAAAGTCACTTAAACTTTGCATGACCTTGAAGAAAGTCGTGGTGATGTGGTTTTCCCAGGTCCCTTACATAGTGCACTGAGATATGGCTGTTTCCCAAGTCTTACCATCGAGTGAGCTGAATTTAGAGTCTTCCTTCCCTGGACAGCCTGGAGTCTCTTGAGTCTACAGGTTGCCTGCATTCCTGTCTATACTCAGCATCCTTTAGGCAGGATCAGCTAACGAGACAATGAATTCTATGGGTGGCATCTTGCTTGTGGCAGTGGGGACAGAAGTGCCTCTCTTTGATAATTTGGAACAGTGGTGAGCAGAGGGTCAGATCACCCTGGGGTGGTGTCCCAACAGAAAAAGTGGCTGTGACACTGAGTTCCTGGACGGTTTTCTACAGCTGGTCTACATTTTCCATGGCTCACCTTTAAATTAAAAGAATTTCCACACTTTCAAGAATTTGAAAACAAAGCCATGTGTGAGAATATGAGATCCACTTATATGCCCTTGCAAGAAATAGGTTGTATTCCTTTTTCTGCACTTAAAAAAAAATCACCTGTTTTTATTTTAGAAAGCCATATTTGTCAATGATCTCAAATTAATCTTTAGCATGTGCCCATGTTGTTTTGATTTATTAAACTTTAAAAATATGCTTATAGTTCTCTTTTAACAGCTTTTGGCAACTTTTTCACAAATTGAAATATATGAGCAAATTAGCAAAATGAATACAATTAGCAAGCACCATTCAACAAGCACTATGGGTACAGATACCTTTACAAGACACAAAAAGCATGGTTATACTACATGGAGAGAAGCAAACTAATATAGTTACCAGAATAGTAGTTTTACATGCCTGTAGGTACTT
>NW_007741195.1:22891-24089 GCF_000696425.1 Galeopterus variegatus | reverse complement strand
CATTCAACAAGCACTATGGGTACAGATACCTTTACAAGACACAAAAAGCATGGTTATACTAGATTTTACAGTGCTGTGTAAGGTTTCTTATTTAATGTCACTCTTAATTAGAAAAATGCAATGAAATTACATGGAGAGAAGCAAACTAATATAGTTACCAGAATAGTAGTTTTACATGCCTGTAGGTACTTTTCACTTTTAAGGCAATTATGTGATGTAGTGGAAAGAACAAGAACTAGGTTAGAGAGAATTCTCGTTGTTTATCTTAAGAGCTTTGCAATGTTGAGCAAATTGCTTAAATTCTCTGATCCTCATTTTATTTACCTATAAAATGGGGTTTGTAATACTCATATCATAGATTGGAAAGGTTAAATGAAAGTCTGTGTAAAATGTCTTAACACGGTGCCTGGTCCAGCATAAGATGCTCAGTAAAGATAGCTCCTATTATTAGTAGTTTTTGCAGGTGGTGGCGATTTAAAATGTTTAGGTAAAGTTTTTAGAAATAGTTGATTTTCAAATGATTTAAATGATTTATGACCAAAAATGTCAGTAATTATAAAAATTAATAATGATCTAAATCATTATTAACTAAACTATTTCCCTTAATATCGCATCACATAGACAAATCTTAACTTTGGTGGCTGATTTACCTATTCTTCTTAAGTGCAAACCATTGTTTGGTGGCTTATCTTGCATGTTGTCACTTGACTCAGCAGTTGGATTTTTATTATTATTATTATTATTATTTGCTTCAGTAGCATTAGTCCTTCCTACCAAGATCCAAGCAATCCATATGCCAGTTTTTTCTCAGATCTCTCATAAATTGTAAGTACTAGATCCTGGCTAGATATTTCCTGTACTTACATAAAAGCGACATAAATCAGTCTCTATATGACGTTTCTCACTGTAAAATGAGTTTTCTGCTTCAAGAACCAGGCACTTTTATTGCATATCATGTTTCCACGGTTCAGCCAAAAGTTTGAAGGTAAAGACTTGCTGCAAAAAATCTTAAATTTTCTCAACCGTTTTCTCGCTTAGCATATGCAGAGGTTTGAAATGGTCAGTGGTAGAATAGTCCTGTCTGTGTATTCCTTTTGACGACATTAGAACAAGGGACTTGCATTTTACAGAGAAGGCTGGCAAGGTGTTTGGAAATATATCCAGAAACCTGAGGAAATTAGTGGAAAGAGAAACTTGT
>NW_007741195.1:20333-21647 GCF_000696425.1 Galeopterus variegatus | reverse complement strand
GTATATACCAGCAGTGGGATTGCTGGATCAAGTGGTAGTTCTATTTTTAGTTTTGCGAGGACTCTGCATACTGTTTCTCATAATAGCTGTACTAGTTTACACTCCCAATGACAGTGTGCACCCGTTCTCTCTTCTCCACATCCTCGCCAACACTTGTTTTCTTTTGTGCTTTTGATAATAGGCCTTCTAACTGGAGTGAGGTCGTATCTCACTATGGTTTCAATTTCATTTTCCTGATGATTAGTGAAGTTGAGCATTTTTTCATAAGCCCTTTGACCATTTATATGTCTTCTTTTGAGATATGTCCATTAAGATCCTTTGCCCATTTCTTAATTGGGTTATTTGGGGATTTTTGCTATTGAGTTGTTTAAGTTTCTTATATGTTCTTGATATGAACCCCTGTCAGATATATACTTTGCAAATATATTTTCCCATTCTGTAGATTGTCTCTTCACTTTGTTAACAGTTTGCTTTGATGTGCAAAAGCTTTTTAGTTTACTGTACTCCTACTTGTCTATTTTTACTCTCATTGCCTGTGCATTTGAAGTCTTATTTAAAAATTCCTTGCCCAGCCCTATGTCATGGATCATTTCTGCTGTGTTTTCTTTCAGTACTTTCATAGTTTTGGGTGTTATGTTTAAATCTTATCTATTTTGTATAGTGAGAGGTAGGAGTCTAGTCTCATTTTTGCATATGGTGAGAGTTAAAGGTCTAGACTCATTCTTCTGCATATGGATACCCAGTTGTGCCAGCATCCTTATTGAAGAGACTGTCTTTTCCCCAACATGTATTATTAGCAATTTTGTCAAAGATCAGCTGGCTGTAGGTGCATAAATTTATTTCTGGGTTCTAGTCTGTTCCATTGGTCTATGTGTCTATTTTTATGCCAGTACCATGCAGTTTTGGTTACTATAGCTCTGTAGTATAATTTAAAGTCAGGTAGTGTGATGCCTCCAGCTTTGTCCATTTTTCTCAGGATTGCTTTGGCTATTTAGGGATTTTTTTTTTTGGTTCAATATGAATTTTAGGATTGTATTTTCTATTTCTGTAAAGAATGCCATTGGTATTTTAATAGGAATTGCATTAAATCTGTAGATCACTTTGGGTAGAATGGCCATTTTAACAATATTAATTGTTCCAGTCCACGAGCACAGTTTATCTTTCCATTTATTTGTGTCCTCTTCAATTTCTTTCATCAAAGTTTTATAGTTTTCATTGTAGAAATCCTGTCTTTCACCTCCTTGGTTAAATTTATTCCTGAGTACTATATATATATATATATATATATATATATTTGTGGTTAGTGTAAAAGGG
>NW_007741195.1:14018-19614 GCF_000696425.1 Galeopterus variegatus | reverse complement strand
TATATATATATATATATATATATATATTTGTGGTTAGTGTAAAAGGGATTGTTTTCTTGATTTCTGTTTCAAGTAGCTTGCTATTAGTATACAGAAATGCTACTGACTTTTGTATGTCGATTTGGTATCCTGCAAGTTTACTGAATTTGTTTCTAGGTTATAATGGTTTTTTGGTAAAGTCTTTAGTGTTTTCTACATATAAGATCTTGTCATGTACAAACAGGGACAGTTTGATTTCCTCCTTTCCAATCTGGATGCTTTTTATTTATTTCTCTTGTCTAATTGCTCTGGCTAGGATTTCGAATACTGTGTTGAATAGAAGTGGTGAAAGTGGGCAGCCTTGTCTTGTTCCTGATCTGAGAGGACAAGCTTTCAGCTTTTCCGCATTCGGGATGATGTTAACTGTGGGTTTGTTATATATGGCCTTTATTGTATTGAGGTTTGTACTTTCCATATGTAGTTTGTTAAGCGTTTTTGTTATCAAAGAGTGTTGAATTTTGTCAAATACTTTTTCTGCATGAATTGACAGGATCATATGATTTTTGTCTTTCTTTCTGTTAATATGGTGTACCACATTTATTGATTTGCATATGTTAAGCGATCCTTGTGTCTCTGGGATAAATCCCACTTGATCATAGTGAATGATCTTATTAATGTGCTGCTGGATTCAGTTTGCTAGTATCTTGTTGAGAATTTTCTCATCTATGTTCATCAGGGATGTTGGCCTATAATTTTCTTTTTCTTTCTATTTTTTTTTGTTGTTGTTGTTGTTGTTGTTGTTGTGTCCTTGTCTGATTTTGGAATCACAGTAATGCTGGCCTCATAAAATTAGTTGGGAAGTATTCCCTCCTCCTTAATTTTTTGGAATAATCTGAAGAGAATTGGTATTAGTTCTTTAAATGTTTGGAAGAATTCAGCAGTAAAGCCAGCAAATTCTGGGCTTTTCTTGAACAGAAGACTGTATTACTGATTCAATTTCCTCACTTGTTATTGGTCNTTTTTAAAAAAGGTTATCTTCCAACATTACCCTTAAATCATAGAGGAAATGCAAAATGTAACAAAAATAATTTGGAAAACATTTTAAATTTTAATGTTGAGAGTAAATTACTTTTTAATTACTTTTTATTTATTTTTAAATGTTAAATTATGGTATATGCATAGCATACAAGTTACCATCTTACCCACTTTTAAGTGTCCAGTTCAGTAGTATTAACTATATTGACACTGTCATGCGACCAATCTGCAGAGTTCTTCTCATCTTGCAAAAACTGAAAGTCTATGCCTATTAACGAAGCCCTATTTTCCCTCCCCCAGTCAATTTTTTTATTAAAAAATACAAGTAGAAGTTTTAACATTTCCTACCTATACCTATATACCTATAAGTTGGTGGCCACTGAATTCCAGACAGCTGCTTGCTTCTCTCCACTTCCAAGCATCGTGGCCCTGGCGAGTCCACTAAGCAACTGGAATGTGTTAGTCTGACAGGCTGACCCCACAGCTGTGTGTCAGCTGTCACCAGACTGGTTGATGTTGCAGCCACNAAAAAAAAAAAAAATCTACAGTTTTTTAACTGACCCTAATCATGGGGTGACCAAGTGTCCCAATTCACCTGGGATTGGGGGTTTCTCAGACCAGAGACTATCAGTGCTAAAGCCAGGACAATCCCAGGCAAACCAGGATGGTTGTCACCCTACCCAACAGCCTCATATCTGTCAGAGTATCTGGATGACTTCATACTTTAAAAAATCTACCTGGCTCACCTGATTCTAGACAGTTAACAAGCTTTTATTAATTACCTACTGTGTGCTAGGATCCAGAGATTTTGATGTTCAAGTGATGAACAAGCATTGCTAATTGAAATATTTTGTGGTTCTCGTGCTTTGTATCTTGTGCTGATAGCCCCGCATGGATACTTCTATTTCCAGATTCATGTTGCTTATGGAGCTATTAGATTGAACTCAGCAAAGTAGAAAAATAAAAATTAAAACCTTTACAGTGGATTCTACCCTGATTGTGCCGTTGTCATCTAAGTTAGATATGATATCAAGAAACATATAGAATAATTCTTTGTGAAAGGGAATGAAAATGGCCCCAAAATAGATAATATTTTATCTATTTTGCCTGTCTTCCTGCCTGCCTTCCCTCAAATGTTAAGTTAAATGTAGTACATGTCCTAGCATTGTATTTTGCTTCCACAGACATTTATTGAATGCTTACTCTGGGCCAAACCCTGTACTAAGTGCTGGGGCTATGAGAATGAATGAAAAATGGTCCTGCCCTGGAGAACCTTCCACCTAGGTGGGAGATGAACATACGTGCTGCTTTGTCTTGGTTTGCCACCCTCTGCCCTGGATCCATTCTCCACCTTTCTCTGTCCTGCTTTGTGCCTCAAGGATTTGGCCTCTGAGCTGCATCACAGAGGCTCCTTGCTCTGTGTCTTCTGATTGAGTTCAGTGGGAGGCAGTTTTGGCTGCCAGCTCCGGTGGTTCCTCCACAGCTGCAATTCCCTCCTCCCAGGCTCCAGCACTCACTGGGCTCCTGTATACAATCACTGATTTCCTTAACTCTGTCCACTTCTGAAAAGAGTCCCTTCCTAAAATTATTTTCATTATTTCCTTTGAGTGTAACTTTTGTTTCCTGGGCAGACCCTGACTGATTCAATATGAAAATAAACTATTGAAATAAAGGAAGGTGAGTGTAGTAGTGGAGGTATATACAGGTAGAACAGTGCAATAAAAGGTGCATTCCTGTATGACATTGTATGTATCTGTCTTAGAAATACCCTGACTCTTTCTGCCTTGTATTTGTTATTTGTGAACATGTTCCCACTAGATTGTAAGCTCTTTGAGGGCAGGAATCAAATCTTATTTGTCTTCATTTGAGCATTGTAGGTATCCAATAAATGTTTGCTGATTTATATTCTGGAATAATAATATTACAGTCTCTGATTTCAATTTGCTTTAAATTTTTCCCCTGGAGGCCAAACATTTGAAGACATTCTCTGCCACCTGAATCTCTCCTTCCATGTGCCTGCCCTCTTACGTGCAGCATGCACACATGTGTGCACACACACACACTATCTTCCCATCTCCTTTTGCCTTATTCATGTATGTCCTGTAGCACTGGCATGTTTTTTCTTTTTTGTCCCCTTTGGCAATCTTCTGGGCAGAGAAAATCACAGAGGGGGGTGACCTGAATAGGATGAGCTCTGCCCCATAAAAGGCTCCAATTCTACTGGCCTGGATTTCCCTTCCCCTTCAAGAAGAGAGCTGAATATGAAATTGAGTGGAATTTCTCTCTCCATAGTAGAGCACATACTGATTAGAGTATACGCCTGGCTCGGCAGTGCTATATCCAATTACAAAGGGAGAAAGCCCTAGGATAATGAATGTGCCAGGTTAATTTGCCTCCACTGTTAATTGCATCTGCTCTATTTTTAGAGCCATTGTCATGTTCTAATAAACCAGAATATGGTGGAATAAGCATCGGCTGCTGGGGACTACCAGTTTTCCTCTGTGGGCCATGGCAAATGCTGCCTGGCTTAGCACCGAACTCTGCAGTGAGGGCAGCTGAAAAATCCCAGCCAACAGGGGCGTGGGGAAGATTGTCGGTGCCCGGGTGATTCTTTGGGCTTAATACACCAGGAAAGGGTGATTTTTCTTTCCTGTTGGGTAAAAATGCACAATAAATTGGTTTTAAGGACAGAAACTTCCCCCTCATGCAGTCTTCACTTAAGGGAGTTGCCTTTAGCTCTGAGGCTGTCTTCTCATGGACCAGGCCATTCTACCCCCTGTACACCTGAACCACCTCAGGCACAGAGGGGGTCGGTCTTCAGGAGTCCACACCTGCAGCGAGGCTGGGGGTCTAGGCAGGGGCACAGGAAGAAAAGCCAGTTGTGCCACATGCCTGCCTAGGGGGACTCCAGGGGCAGGGCTGAGTCTCTCAGGGGCAGGAGCCTCTGCTGCTGGGTCGTTACCACCCTGAGCAGGACCTGGCCAAGGGTCACAAGCACCACAAGGGGGAGTGCTCGGAATATGGACAAGAAGAATGGAGACGTCAAAAGATAGCATCTCTGCAATTAGAATGTAACTCAACAGGAAAATTTGCTTTGACATACAAGAATTGCACTTTCTTGCAGTGTTTAAGAACATAACAACAGTTAAAGGCAGCGTAAGTGAAAGAAGTAAAACCGGTCAGCTTTATAAGCCTTAAAGCTCGCCTTCCACGTCCCCCATGTACTAGACGTGCAGACAGACAAGCAAACAGATAAATCATAGCTGTTCCCCCAGCTAGGGATGGCTTTTTTGGTTCACCCACATCTAACATAATGTCTGTCCCATAGCGAACACTCAGTAAATACTTGTTGACCAAATGAATGAACCGATGAGTAAGATTTTCACAGTCTTTAATAGGGATCAATCAGTGCTCTTACTAATCAAACAGAAAGCATTGGAGCAGATCCATCAACTGCTAAGGGACTGAGGAGAAAGACTAGAGAAGTAGTTTAGAATATGCACATTTCCAATGATGAAATCAGCTAAGATACATACATATAGAATCATGAAGTGGAAATAGGATGTTTGTTTCTGCTTTGTAATTTCTGCTTTGTAATTTCAGGAGGCCCTGAAACTCATGAATGAAGTTCAAGAACATCTGGATGAGGAAGAAAGGCTATGCCAGGTGTCTTTGGCAGNCATGGACCAGGCCATTCTACCCCCTGTACACCTGAACCACCTCAGGCACAGAGGGGGTCGGTCTTCAGGAGTCCACACCTGCAGCGAGGCTGGGGGTCTGGGCAGGGGCACAGGAAGAAAAGCCAGTTGTGCCACGTGCCTGCCTAAGGGGACTCCAGGGGCAGGGCTGAGTCTCTCAGGGACAGGAGCCACCACTGCTGGGTCGTTACCACCATGAGCAGGACCTGGCCAAGGGTCACAAGCACCACAAGGGGGAGTGCTCAGAATATGGACAAGAAGAATGAAGACGTCAAAAGATAGCATCTCTGCAATTAGAATGTAACTCAACAGGAAAATTTGCTTTGACATACAAGAATTGCACTTTCTTGCAGTGTTTAAGAACATACAACAGCTAAAGGCAGCATAAGTGAAAGAAGTGTAAGATTTGGGATGAATCCCAATCTCACATAGAACAGGAATACTCGCCTCAAAGAGACCACAAGACCACGAGCAATGCAATTCGCAAGAGGTTTATTATTTCCAACGCGCTGGGTTCTCACCGCCAAGCTGGGGTGAGACCCCGTTAGGCTTTTTAGCTGTCTTTTTATACATTTTTTAGGGGCAACTTTTCTGGCAGCCAGGAGACAAAGCCATAAGCAGTGTTTATTGGCTAACTTAAGTGACCCTAAAGCTCATTGGTTGACACCCATCCATCTCTAGGTGATTTCCCTTCTGACTTCTTTACTGGTAAACACTTGGCCATCTGCTGGTTTGACTTAGCTATGTAGAGACATAAAATCAGCTAAGTACTTCTGTACCTCATAGCTCTGTGGTTACAAGCCTGTGCCTGTGTTAGCAAGAAAACCACAGGCTGTCAGCTCTGAGCTCTTCCTGTGTAGGGGAGAAGTAGACCAATTCTCAGA
>NW_007741195.1:11271-13124 GCF_000696425.1 Galeopterus variegatus | reverse complement strand
TATATTGGTTTTTTGCTATCTAGAATATAACACTCATGTAGCATCACCTATGTGACATACCATTTAAAAGTTAGACCATCCATTTGGTGTTTATCCTGCCTCATAATGACATTGTATGTATCTGTCTTAGAAATACCCTGACTCTTTCTGCCTTGTATTTGTTATTTGTGAACATGTTCCCACTAGATTGTAAGCTCTTTGAGGGCAGGAATCAAATCTTATTTGTCTTCATTTGAGCATTGTAGGTATCCAATAAATGTTTGCTGATTTATATTCTGGAATAATAATATTACAGTCTCTGATTTCAATTTGCTTTAAATTTTTCCCCTGGAGGCCAAACATTTGAAGACATTCTCTGCCACCTGAATCTCTCCTTCCATGTGCCTGCCCTCTTACGTGCAGCATGCACACATGTGTGCACACACACACACTATCTTCCCATCTCCTTTTGCCTTATTCATGTATGTCCTGTAGCACTGGCATGTTTTTTCTTTTTTGTCCCCTTTGGCAATCTTCTGGGCAGAGAAAATCACAGAGGGGGGTGACCTGAATAGGATGAGCTCTGCCCCATAAAAGGCTCCAATTCTACTGGCCTGGATTTCCCTTCCCCTTCAAGAAGAGAGCTGAATATGAAATTGAGTGGAATTTCTCTCTCCATAGTAGAGCACATACTGATTAGAGTATACGCCTGGCTCGGCAGTGCTATATCCAATTACAAAGGGAGAAAGCCCTAGGATAATGAATGTGCCAGGTTAATTTGCCTCCACTGTTAATTGCATCTGCTCTATTTTTAGAGCCATTGTCATGTTCTAATACACCAGAATATGGTGGAATAAGCATCGGCTGGAAGTCAGGAGATTTGACAGCCATTCCCATCTGGGCCAGTTGTGTGACCATATGAAAATTTCTTGGGGCCTTAAAGTTTTGTTTTTTGTGGATGAAGTAAACAGAAGCAGGCAGAGGGAGAGGCCCATAATCCACTCACTCTACTTTCTGAGAAAGGCATGAGTCTTCTAAAATGTTCTGGAGAGTTTTTTGAACTGTGCTAGGATGATGCTACAGCAGGAATGTTCAGTAGCTGATAATACCCAGTGCCGCTGTGTCACTATCACACAAGGACAGCTCTGTTCTGCCTGACCTAGACGTCACATAGTTGAAGTAGAGCATAGTGTGACTCCTGGAAAATCTTCTCCCACTGAGAAGTACCTGAAATTCTACAGAGCTTCATTCCTTTGACTATCACAAGGAGGGCTTTGATCACTGCTGATATGTGACCCTGCCTAAGTAACCTATTAAGCTGTCTAGGGCATCTATAGCTCAGTTTAGATGTATTGATCTTTTCCTTTCTATAGATTAATTTATGAGATGAGAAAGAAGAGGAAAGTATAAAAACACTAATGAAATTCCACTGAAAGGGGAAGGAAAAAAAGAACTAAAACAGAGGTGAAAAATAAGAGTCTTCTTCACAGTTTTCAGGCAATCTCCATGGTGCCCAAGAGACCACAGCATTCCAACTGCTGCCAGTACATCAGGCTGTAGATTGTCAACAATATTGAAAACAACCTTTGTAGGCCATCAATGGGTAAATGTAAACCAGGAGAAATTTTAGATTCCATTTCCATGCTGAAAGCCAAAGCCAGGTACAGAGTGTTAATAAATTATCTTAAAGTTAATCACCTTTTCCTAATTCAGAATTGTTCTTGATTTAAAGTTGACTTCAAAATTTGCAATAAGAAATGGTCCAGAAAGAACATAATTTTTTTTGCCATTTCTGTCCCCCTACCCTACCCCACAGATTGAACAATTTTTTAGGAAGATACATCAATTTCTGTTTCCTTTGCACGAAGAGACTG
>NW_007741195.1:5418-11070 GCF_000696425.1 Galeopterus variegatus | reverse complement strand
CTCCATGGTGCCCAAGAGACCATAGCATTCCAACTGCTGCCAGTACATCAGGCTGTAGATTGTCAACAATATTGAAAACAACCTTTGTAGGCCATCAATGGGTAAATGTAAACCAGGAGAAATTTTAGATTCCATTTCCATGCTGAAAGCCAAAGCCAGGTACAGAGTGTTAATAAATTATCTTAAAGTTAATCACCTTTTCCTATCGTGTTCAGAATTGTTCTTGATTTAAAGTTGACTTTAAAATTTGCAGTAAGAAATGGTCCAGAAAGAAGATAATTTTTTTTTTCTTTTTTTTTCTTTTTTTTTCTTTTTTTTTCTTTCTTTGTCTTTTGTCTTTTTCCGTGTCCGGCAACGGATCGCAACCCTCAGTGTTGCCCCCGTACCGGGGGATTGCAACCCTCGGTGTTGCCCCCGCGCCTCGTTCAGCCAGTGAGCGGGAACCGGTCTGTATGTGGGATCCGAACCCTCGGGCGGGAGCGCCGCCGCACTTCCCAAGCGGCGCACTTATCCGGTGCGCCACCGGGCCGGCCCCGATAATTTTTTTTTTCTATTTCGGTCTCCCTACCCCACCCCACAGATTGAACAATTTTTTAGGAAGCTACATCAATTTCTGTTTCCTTTGCACGAAGAGACTGAGAAAGGTCTCCCCGTCATTGAACAAGTCAACGAGGAAGATGCACAAGTGACACAACTGGAGGAGGTGTTCAGCCAGCTGACCGTGGACGTGAGATCTCTCTTTAACAGGTGTTTCCATGTCTTCAAACAGATGCAGCAAGAATTCGACCAGGCTTTTCAATCATATTTCATGTCAGACACAGACTTAATTGAGCCTTACTTTTTTCCAGCTTTATCCAAAGAGCCAATGATGAAAGCAGATCTGGTGCAAAGTTGGGACATTCCCAACTTCTTCCAGCTATTTTGTAATTTCAGTCACTCTATTTATGAAAGTGTCAGTGAAACAATTACTGAGACGCTGAATGCAATACAGGACTTACCAAAACAAGACAAAGGCAAGTATTAAAAGATTACTTTCACTTCACTGTCTACACTAAAGTCAAGTCTTGTTTAGCTTTGGAAATGGTAGACATCTCTGAATCATTGTATGGTGTTTCTTGAAGTGTCAATTTATGGAGAATCGACGTTTCAGAGCCTCCTAAAAGGAGCTTTGAAGTCTGCCAAACACTGTCCCTTTTCCATTATTGTTGGGAACTCCAGTGCTGTTCTGTCTTTTTAGAGCAAATTTTCAAAGCTGAAAAAAGAAAAGCTAATCTGGTGAAAATTTGGAGAAAAACAGTTCCCTCCTTTGTTAAAGCTCATGCAGATGCTCAGCTCTATTCTGTTTGAAATCATGGACTTTCTTAAAATCAGTTTAGGATTCTTAACTCCCAGTTTGTGAAGAAGCCTAGTCTCAGGTATAACCAGGTCACATGTAATGCCCTCCACGACCTCCTCTAAATCACTCCTATAATTCCTTAAATCATAAAACTTATGCATAAAACCATAGAAAATGCTCAGACAAACCCAAAACTACAGAAATAGAAATTATACAAGGATCTCCTTCTACCAATACTAGTCATGCCCCTAATATTCCATGTTGGAAAAACAAAGCTGTTTTATGTTTTAAGGCAGGAGATATCTCCTCTGGGCTTCTATGGAGTAGCTGGGACACCGTGTTTCAGAAATTAGAGTTACCATGTGGGCCAAGTGTAGGACCTGCCTTTCCTCGGACTTATCTCTTATTGACCACTAGGCCAAATAAAAAGCTGTTCCCCTCTGAGAAGAAAAATAAAATGGGTTCTTCTAGCTGACTATTTTCCAATTATATTAGCTGTAGCTGGCAACATCTGAATCAGATTTTTGAAACTGCCATGACCTTGCATAACCGACCTCTGTACAGGAAGGGCTTACCTCCAATGCTTCAGAAGCTGAAGCCAGGAAACAATGCACTACACCCTTCCCGTCCCACTGTTCCATGAGCACAGAAGCTGCCATCACTAGAATTGTTGGGTCCTCTTTGGGGGTCTGGGGGACTTTTCATGTGAGTCAGGTGTTTTGTCTGGTATTCCACTCTGGGGTTCCATATTCATCAAATATTCAAGAAAAGCATCACGGCAGTAGAGTAAATATATCAATGCTGGAGTGGTAGCAAATAATTTTTGCCTGGCCTTTTAAATAGTTATCAATTGTCTTGGAATAATATTCAAAATATGTTCAGAAGAACAAAATGATGTCCCCTTTCATATTATAACCTTACACATGTGTATACATTTGGATATAGAAGACTGGAAGTTAATGAATTTGTGTTGTTTCTAGCCACTAAATTTGTGGTGACATATTATAGCAGCAATAAGAAACCAATACATGCCTCAATTACAACAGCCAATATTTACTGAGTACTGTGTGTCCGGCAACCTTCATGGATAGGACTTATTGGTCATGAATGTTCTAAGAGCCACAATTAGAAAAAGAGATAAATCTGAATAATGAACACCATTAAAAGGAGAAAGAAAATAATAAAAAAAAATTTGAAATATCTTGATATTTAATGAGAGATCTGGGTCTGATGCTGCCTTACAGAGTATTTACCAGCCTTGATTTTCCTATGGAGGGAAACAGAGAAGCCGGTGGGGAAGTAGATGATTATCCTAGGAACAGCACTGGCAGAAGCACCCAGAAGGGTTCTGAGGTTCTGTCATGGCCTGACTGAGTGAGGGGACGGGTTATGCTATGGGTGCCAGATGGGGAATTGTGTCACATGGACCTAAAATTTGCCATCCCTGATCCCATTAATACCAGGTATTAATCTAGATGTGGGGAATGAAACAATGATTATGACACAGCCGCTGACTTCTAGAAGCTCAGTCCAGAAAAAGGAAGACAGACAGATTTGTGGACAATTACATCACCCTATCATAAGTAAAAAGGCAGAAGAAAATACAGAAGAATGACAAGATTAAAATGGCGCGACCAACTTCCTTCCCTCAAGAGGCTCAGAGTCCACGGGGAAGATAAGAAAGCAAGTGCTCCGTAAATCAGGGATAGATTCTGCAGGGGAGCTCCTCACAGGGGGTTCCGTGAGGCAGAGAGGAGGAGGGTCAGAAAGGCAGCTGGGAGGAAATGACTTTCTAGTCACCAGACGAGAAGGTCGCCCTACACCCCTTACAATGTACCAATGCTTCATTGTTTTTAAACAATGGACTGATCTCAAAATCAAATGTTTTGATTTCAAATGTTGAGGACTTAATATAAAAGAAAATCGTCATATTATAAATTAGCAATAAATTTCTCCTAATGTCAAACACTCTGTTGGGAACTGCCAACTTTCTGTCGTATAGACTTCTCTTTTACATCAACATTTTCCTATGGATGGCCCCCTTGCCTCAGGTCTGGTTGGGGGTGGTGCAGCACATTCTTTTTAAACAAGTTATGTGTGGGTGGAGTTAGTACACATGCGTGCCCATGAATTTTTAGCTTGTTGCTATTCTTGTGTTCTTTTTTGGTGTGTGAAGCAGAGGTTCTGAACTGCTGGTCAGCAGAGCTCACATCTAGAAATAAAGACTATTATTTCTTCACCTATTTTCCAAGGACCTTTTTCCTGTTACCTAGCTCACAGACCTGTGTGTGAAGGGTTTGTGACCCAGTCTGGACAATGGGCTCAAGGAGTCTGTGAGCTCCAGACCAAGCCCTAGCTCTACAAGTACTTATGAAGGTCTTGACTCAATAATGGGGAATAATTAGCTAAGAGTGAGTACTTCTTCAGACCCACTTATGAATCATAAAAGCAAAACCCAAAAAGATCAAACTGACCAAGTAACTTAACTGTATCCCAGAACAAAGCTGAAGAATATTTATAGAAAAGGTGAGGTGTGTGTGTGTGTGTGTGTGTGTGTGTGTGTATAGAAGAGTGATAGAAAAACAGGCTGCACAGTTAGCTCAGTTGGTTAGAACATGTTGCTAATAACTCCAAAGTGCAGATTCCTGTATCAGTCAGCTGCCCCCCCCAAAAAAAGTTTATAGAAATACAAAAATATCCAGCACTCAAAAAAGTAAAATTCACAATGTCTGACATTCAATCAAATATTATCTGCAGGAAAACACAACTCACATTGAGGAAAATAATCAAAACTGACACAAATGCTAGAATTACCAAATACATTAAAACAGTTATTTCATATATTATGGGATACAGTCTTCCAAGTATAGACATTAACAACCAAAATCAAACTCTCAAAGATGAAAGTTATGCCTGAGTTGAAAAATACAGCGGATAGGATTAATGGCAGATTAAATATATTACAAAAGATAAGATTAGTGAACTTCAAGAAAAAGCAATAGGGAGTTCTGATCAAGATGGTGGAATAGACGGGCCCTGGGGTCACTCTCTCCCACAAATCAACCAATTTACAACTATAAAAATGTAACATCAGCCAAGCTGGGGCCGCTAGAGCTCAGGGGAAGAGGAGGAGAAACCTACGGAGTTCATGAAGGCGGGAGAAACCACGATGAGAGAAAGAAAAGGCTGCTCTGCGCATTTCGGGCTGTGGCTGCTTTAAGGCTGGAGCTGCTGAGCACATGGAGCAGGAGCCAGCAGAAGCTGCAGCTGTGCCCTTCAGATGGAGTTACTGGGAGGTGGCAGGGGAGAAGGGGCCTTGGCAGCCCCTGGGACAGCAAGACCACTAATAGGGTTCATGTGGACCCACACAGGAGCGAGGAGCCAGAACAACTGAAAGAAAGGAGCCATTCAGAGACCGGTGAGTCATCACACAGGGCCCATCCGATGGGAAGTGTTTGCAGCACGGGCGGTAGGGGAGATGGGCCCACCAGGGGAACACTGGGACACAGTAAGGACAGCTGATCTGCCCCCAATCAGCATAGAACCACTCAGAGGAGACTGGTCAGGAATGCAAAATTGCGTGGGGTGCAGTTTGATGAAGAAACTCAGGCCCAGATCAGTTTCTACACAACCCAGATGCACTGGGTCTCTGGAGAGCCAGAAGTACCTATAAGGTCAACCATTAAACCCTGAGCTGCACAAAAGGCCTTCCCTAGGGAAACAGCAGCAAAGCAGCAATTTAAACAACCACACATCTCAAGTACTGTTTCCCATAGGAAATTCCCCATGTTAGAAGCAAAGGACAAAAAATTAGTTCCAGCCCAGCACACCACCAGCACCTCAGGGCCTGCCTGGGAACTGGAGGCTTGGATCTGGGGACCGGACCCCACTACCACTTCCAGGCAAACTGTACCAGTGCCTCGGGAGCCGCCCAGGGACCCAGGGCATGGAGAAGGGAACCGGACCTCTCTCCCACAACCAGGCACATCATGCCAGAGCTTCAGGGCCCAGCCAGGGACCCGAGGCATGAAGAAGGGGACCAAACACACCCCACAACCAGGCATACCACCAGTGCCAAGGAGCATGCCAAAAACAGCACCTCCATGTGGGTGGCCCACCACAGCCACCACAATAACCATGGCTGCTGCAAAAGTGGCTAGATGCTGCAACCACCACGCAGATGGTCCACCAGCCCTTGGAGTGCATTCACACAAGAAGAGTCACCAGGGCCGGCCCAGTGGTGCACTGGATAAGTGCGCCGCTTGGGAAGCGCAGTGGCGCTCCCGCCCGAGGGTTCGGATCCCACATACAGACCG
>NW_007741195.1:4860-5372 GCF_000696425.1 Galeopterus variegatus | reverse complement strand
GGGTTGCGATCCGTTGCCGGACATGGAAAAAGACAAAAGACAAAAAAAAAAAAAAAGAAGAGTCACCAGCAGAGACAGAGAAAGGAAGAGGATGTCTCTCTCCACAAAACCCATTTCGGAGTGACAGAAGAAGCACCTGCTCTATNCATCTGCTTTCCTTCAAGTACTTTTTTGCATGCTCATTTCCATCTGTGAGTGCTCAATGTAGGTTTATAAATATTTTTATTGCAAAGTATGTCAACTCATTCTTTCAATTTCTTTAACTTCCTAATAGCTAATGTGAATTTTTTTATGATTAAAAACCAAATGGGGCCGGCCCGGTGGCGCACTTAGCAGTGCGCCGCTTGGGAGCGTGGTGGCGCTCCCACCAAGGGTTCGGATCCCACATACAGACCGGTTCCTGCTCACTGGCTGAGTGAGGTGTGGGCGCGGCGCCAAGGGTTGCGATCCTGTTGCCAGTCCTGGTCCGGTACGGGCGTGACACTGAGGGTTGCGATCCGTTGCCGGACACG
>NW_007741195.1:2520-4145 GCF_000696425.1 Galeopterus variegatus | reverse complement strand
TCAAATTTTACAAAAGATGCCGAAAATGTCAGGATTACCTGTCTGAAGGTAAGTAATTATTATTTTCTTAGGATTTCCATAGTATTCTGGTCAGAAGTCAAAATCTCACTTTCACAAGCTGTGGATTCATCTGCTTTCCTTCAAGTACTTTTTTGCATGCTCATTTCCATCTGTGAGTGCTCAATGTACGTTTATAAATATTTTTTATTGCAAAGTATGTCAACTCATTCTTTCAATTTCTTTAGCTTCCTAATAGCTAATGTGAATTTTTTTATGATTAAAAACCAAATGAACACTAATATGTGCAAAAGAGAAAAGCAATGAGCAAATTAGGACAACTCCTTTACTTCTTACTGCAAAGAAGAAGAAAACCCATAAATGAAGGGAACCTTCCCATTGTGTTAATTTTTAGCCAAGTGAGATATAATGTCTTTCTTAATATAGGTGTTAGGCACATGGGATCTATAATAGGAGGTTGTGTCTCCAGCCCAGTTTCTGTTACATAAAACCATATGATTAACAATTAAGCTGCATCTTGTTTGAAACTGATCTAGGCGATCTTAATAATTACTCCAGGAAAACAGATATAAACTAGGAGTTCTTACAGGCAAAGGGGAAATAGGCAGTGTGAGGGCTGGGAGTTAAGACCGCATCACCCACCTCCAAGTTTCATCGACCGTGTTTCTTTACCATGTTCCTTTCTTCTTTGCTAGACTGTCCCGATGTCCCTGAACTCCACATGGAATTGGATGAGGCCCTTAGATTGGTCAACGTATCCAATCAGCAATACACCCTGATTCTCCAGATGACCCAGCAGAACATGGAGGACACGTCATATCTGATGGAGAAGATGCGAGAGCAGTTCGGTTGGGTGTCTGCACTGGCAAACCAGGCTCCAGGAATGGAGAACATCGGCAGTTCAACAAAGGTAGCGGCAAGACCCAAGAGCAGACATGGACACTGTATGCACATACCTTGACTTTGCTGTGAATTTACTTATTAATTATATCTGAATTTGAAAACAAGCTATCGGCAGATATTCATATTCCCATTGTGAATATCTAACTGACTTGATTTCATGTGGTATACGGTCCTTAGAAAATAAGAAACTCGATAAAGAAATCAATTTAAAACACAAAATACTTTCTACTTTAGAGATGGCTGATTCTGCTTATAGTTAAAGGGCTATAAATGATAGAGGTAACCTGGAAGAAAACTGGCCAATATAGTTTTTAAGAAAGAAGACTTACAGGTAAGGCAATTTGAGTTCAAAGTTTGACTCTGAAACTTCTCAGCTGAGTAAGCTTGGAAAAGTCCCTTAACCTTTCTAAGCCTCAGTATTTCCACCTGTAAAATGGGAATAATAATATCTACCTTAAAATGTGTATCTGTGAAGCAATTAGTAAAGGGTCCTTATACAAAGCAAGACCTCTGTAAATTATAGCTCTTATTAATCTTTGACACAACAAGCTACTGAGAATTAAACATATTTATACATTAATCTTCACATAAAAACATACTGTCGTCTTAAATTGCACCTACACCATGATTCCCACATTTAATCGACTCTTTTTGCATAACATGAAATAGTGACTAACTTTCCTGAGACATGCCCCCAACACATT
>NW_007741195.1:0-1024 GCF_000696425.1 Galeopterus variegatus | reverse complement strand
AACATTAAAAAGAGAATAGGACAGACTAGAAGAGAAAATATTAGCATACATTGCATTTAATTGCATGGCACAGAACTTTAATTTCCATTGTGTGTGTACAGGCATATGTGTGTAAATGTAATACACATATGTAGACATATGGGTGTTCTGGCTCATGATATAAAATGTGTTTGTTACTGTAGACCACAAAGGCTTTTGAAAGCCACCGTTCCAATCCCTGCTGACTCTCTGATTCTATTACTCCTTTAGATCATAGTCTAGGAGAGTAAAAGAATTTGGCATATTTGATCCTATTCACACATCTAGACTTTTAGTTTCATGAGGAAAAATTCTTGTGTTGAAGAATAAAATTTTAAGAAAAATTTCGCAGTGCTTTTAACCCTTAGAAAGCTATGTCAATATTTGATTATTTTTTGTCATTGTCAGTATTTTCCATTCTATGCTTCAATTTGCTTCCATTCTGGTGTTTCTGAGTAACACTAACAGATTTATCTAAAATTCTTTATATCGATAATAAAGGCATCTCTATATAAAAACCTTCATATAAAATAAAATTATCATTTTCAATTATACATTTTTATAATCATCATCATCACTAAAGAATACTTATTGTATGTCAGGCAATGTTCTAAGAGTTTTTTCTTTATGTCAGGTCATTTAATCCCATCGGTGACCCCATAAGGTAAGTAGTAGTAGTTTCCCAAGTTTTCAGATGAGGCACAATGGAGGTTAAGCAACTCGTCTGAGCTCATACAGCTAGTAAGTGGAAGAAATGGAATTCAAACGGAAGTAGCATTTCACCAGAATCAGCAAACTTAACCACTTTGCTAAATTGCCTGTAAAAGTTATTCTTCTCAAAACAGCTCTTATTTCATCATGTAAAGCGAAGTACAAACCCATAAAATGGCAAGTACTGAAGAAAGCCCTTGTGTAAGAAATATACAAATTGCAACAAGTGAAATAATTCATGGCCCCTGGTTGCAGTTACATAGCTATTTGCTTTATAATTACTTATTAAATTAGA
>NW_007741194.1:25803-26479 GCF_000696425.1 Galeopterus variegatus | reverse complement strand
TACTATTTTATATCAACATCTAGATGGTGTTTGATGAAATAACTGGCCACACCATATCCCTACCAAATTGACACATAAAATTGATGAACACAGATGTCTAAATTCTGAGTATGACTTTGTCATCCTGAGAAATCTAAAGTTAAGTGAGCAGACAGTGATTTAGCTAGTGTTCTCTGATGGATATTAGAATAAATCAATAAAAAGCAGAGGATGGGAGTGAGGAAACACTGACTTCTCCATTTCTATTCATCAGATCTCTTTGTTGCCCTCAAACACCAGCTAGTCCCAAAGACCAGTTGGTCTCCCTAGGCCTCTGGGCCTGTGAAAAAAGGGGCACCCTTGAAGATCTCTGAAATACCTTCAAGGTCTTTTTTTTTCTTTTTCCGTTCTTTGACAATCTGTTTCTGTACTGATCTCCTCAGCAAATGGTTGCTGCATTTTTTTTTTTTTTTTGGTATGTAAGTTTATTTATTCTGTTACTTGCCATCAAACAAGCCTAACAGTCCCAGATTTTAAGTTTGAAAAAAAATAAACAGACACATTACTAGAGTCTACAAAACAGCACTCTTAATTCATTTCTTAAAAAAAAACTTCCTTCAAAATAATAAAAAAAACCCCACTTTCCCTTAAAAATCTCAACTTAAATTTAAAACTAAAATTTAAAGTAAAAATTGTT
>NW_007741194.1:22525-23859 GCF_000696425.1 Galeopterus variegatus | reverse complement strand
CGTAGCTATTATGAACAGAGCTGCAATCCACATGAGGATGCATATATACCTTTGACATGATATTTTCCATTCCTTTGTGTATATACTCAGTAGTGGGATTGCAAGGTCATGTGGTAGTTCTATCTGTAGTTTTTTGAGAAATCTCCATACTATTTTCCAGAGTGGCTATGCTAATTTACTACCTCACTAACAGTGTAGGAGTATTTCCCTTTCTCCACATTCTCACTGGCATTTGTTATTCTCTGTCTTTTCAGTAATAACCAGTCTAACTGGGGTGAGATTGTATCTCAATGTGGTTTTCATTTGAATTTCCCTGATGATTACTGATGTTGGGAATTTATTCATATGCCTTTTAGCCATTCATATGTCTTCTTTTGAGAAATTTCCATTGAGTTCCCTTGCTGTTTTTTAAATTTTTATTATTATTATTGAGTTGTTCAAATTCCTTTTATATTCGGAATATTAGCCTCTTGTCAGATGCATAGTTTGCATTTTTTTCCATTCTGTAGGTTGTCTTCTTGCTCTATTGATTGTTTCCTTTGATAAACAGAANAATAACACACTGACAATTTGGATGACTTGGATCATAGAAATAACAGCAATTAAAAAAAAAAGGAAAAAAGAAAAAAAAATTCTCTCCAACTTCTGATGAAAGGACTCCTTATAGTTTTTTTTTTTTTTTTCCTGTGAATTCCAGGTTTTAAGGTGTTTTCTTAAAAAAACTGAAATAATTAAGACTTCTATTACCAATTGAAGTAAATTACATAAACAGTTTGGATGGTAATCATATCTTTAGTGCTATTGTAATTATTTTTTATTTGTTAAAATAATGTGAAGTATAGAAGTTAGTACTAAGTTTAAGGACAAGTAAAACAGTGTGTACGGATACAGTTAGAAAGTTAGAAAAATCTTTCAGATGATATGAAACAAGATGAAACCTGCAAGAGAAGTAGGTTTTCAATAAGTGTTGTAAAAATAATTATAAAAGATGAATATACTATTTTCCATTATTTTAAACTAATTTTTACATTATGATAACAGCATAAGAAACCATGATATTTCATTTTCACTATGTCTGANAATAATGTGAAGTATAGAAGTTAGTACTAAGTTTAAGGACAAGTAAAACAGTGTGTACGGACACAGTTAGAAAGTTAGAAAAATCTTTCAGATGATATGAAACAAGATGAAACCTGCAAGAGAAGTAGGTTTTCAATAAGCGTTGTGAAAATAGTTATAAAAGATGAATATACTATTGTCCATTATTTTAAAGTAATTTTTACATTATGATAACAGCATAAGAAACCATGATATTTCATTTTCACTATGTCTGA
>NW_007741194.1:20026-20458 GCF_000696425.1 Galeopterus variegatus | reverse complement strand
GCAATTTCAAAACTGGTATTATTTTACTGTGTAGGGCAATTAATTTTCCTTGTGTATAAATATCTGCCATCTAAACTGAGCGCTATCTCTTCGTCACTTCCTTTTTTTTATATAACATTTTCCTCCTAAACACAAGGAGCCATCTACCAACAAAGAGAACTTCATTTCTGATCCTTAACATATAGAAGAGATTCACTCACTACTTTTTATAAACAGCCTTATTGAGCTGTAACTATTACATAATAAACTGTGTATATCTAAAGTATGCAATTTAATGAGTTTTGATGTCCTCATTCACCTGTAAAACCATCACCACAATCAATTAAATGAGGGTATTCATCACTCCCATCTCTTGTGCCCCTTCGAGACACTTCTGTGCAGACTGTCCCCACCACTCAGCACTACTAGGTAACCATTGATCTGTTTCCTGTC
>NW_007741194.1:17050-17933 GCF_000696425.1 Galeopterus variegatus | reverse complement strand
CATAATGTCCTCCAGGTTCACCCATGTTGTCACAGATGGCAGAATTCCCTTCTTTTTAAGACTAAATAATATTTAATTGCATATATATGCCACATTTTCTTTATCCATTCTCCAATTCATGGATATTAAGTTGCTTCCATGTCTTGGCTATTGTGAATAATGCTGTAATAAACATGGGAGTGCAAATATCTCTTTGAGATGCTGAATTTAATTGCTTTGGATATATACCCAAAAATGAAAGTGCAGGGTCATATGGTAGTTAAATATTTAGTTTCTTGAGGAAGCNTGCATAGTTTATTTTTGGATTCTCTATTCTGTTCCATTGGTTTATATGTCTATTTTTATGACAGTATTACATTTTTTGGTTACTGTAGCTTTGTAATATATTTGGAACCCAGGAAGTGTGATGCCACCCCCACTGTTCTTGTTTGAAATTTCTTTGGCTGTTCATGGATTTTTGTATTTCCTTATGAATTTTAGAATTTTTTTCTTCTTCTGTAAAAAATTCTATTGGAATTTTGAAAGGAATTACATTGAATGTATAGCTCTCTTTAGATAGTGTGAAAATTTTAACAATATTAATTTTCCAAAGGATGAACATAGGATATCTTTCCATTTGTATCTGCTTTAATTTCTTTCATCAGTGTCTTTTAGTTTACAGTGTACAAGTCTTTCTCTTCCTTGGTAAAGTTTATCCCTAAGTATTTTATTCTTTTTTGATGCTATTGTAAATGGGACTGTTTTCTTAATTTCTTTTTCAGATAATTCACTGCTGATGTTTAAAATGCAGTTGATTTTTGTACCTTGATTTAGTATCCTGCAGCTTTCCTGAATTCATGTATTAGTTCTAACAGGTTTTTTTTTTTTTTTTTTTTTTTTTTTT
>NW_007741194.1:14959-15981 GCF_000696425.1 Galeopterus variegatus | reverse complement strand
TCCTCTTTACCCTTTTTTCTGGTAATGTGTTGTGTCACATTTATTGATTTGTGATTTTTGAACCATTCTTGCATCCCAGGGATAAATCCTACTTGGTCATGGTATATACTTCTTTTAACGTGCTGTTAAATTTAATTTGTTAACATTTTGTTGAGAATTTTTGCATCCATGCTTGTCAGGAATATCGGCCTATAGTGTTCTTTTCTTCACATGTCTTTGTCTGAGTGATGCTGTCCTCATAAAAAGAGTTTGGAACTGTTTTCTCTTCTGTTTTTTGGAAGAGTTTGAGAAGAATTTATATTAATTCTTTAAATGTTTTTCTTTGTTGGAAGGTTTTTTGTTCCTGATGCAATCACCCATTTGCTATTGGTCTGTTCAGGCTTTCTCTTTCTTCTTGGTTCAATCCAGGAAGCACTGTATGTTCTAGGAATTTATTCACTTCTTCTAAGTTATCCAATTTGCTGGCATATAATTCTTCATAATATTTCCTTATGATCTTTTTTATTTCTGTGTCATTGGTTGCTTTGTCTTCTCTCTGACTATACTTGAGTCTTCTCTTTTTTTTCTTGGACTAGCTAAGGTTTTCTTGATTTTGTTTATCTTTTCAAAAAACCAGCTCCAATTTGCCTATTTTTAAAATTGTTTTTCTCTTTTCTATTTCATTTACTTCTGCTTTAATCTTTGTTCTTTCCTGTCTTCTGTTAATTTTTGCTCTACTGTGTTCTTTTTAAAATTTCCTTGAGATGTAATATTAGGTTGTTTATATAAGATCCAAAACGATTTGAAATAAATTTTAAAATCCATACATATTTCACATCAGAATAGCCTTGACACCATATGTAGATTATTTCTTATCTTTATGCTTGTGCTTTTATCACCTTGGACGTGAGGAGTCACATTATTATTATCAATAATAAAATAGTAGTATGTAAATATTTATTAAAAACTAACTGTTCTATTTTACTATTTTATATCAACATCTAGATGGTGTTTGATGAAATAACTGGCCACACCATATCCCT
>NW_007741194.1:12907-13381 GCF_000696425.1 Galeopterus variegatus | reverse complement strand
GGGTTGACTGTACACTCATAGGGCTTATTTTTTCTGTTTCTCTTTACTTTTGTGCCAGTTAATCAGCTTTGCACTATTCCTCCTCCCTGCTTCCCTTTCTTTCCTCTACTAACCATAGTTCTTTTCTATCTTTGTAATAATTCAGCTTATTATTATTATTTATTTGTTTTTTTCTGTTTGCTTGTTTTGTTTTGTTCTTTTTTTTAGCTCACACATATGAGTAAGAACATGCAATATATCTCTTTCTGTGCCTGGCTTATTTCGTTTAACATAATTTTCTCTAAGCTCATAGATGCTGCTGCAAATGGCAGTATTTCATTCTTTTTTATTGCTGAGTATTATTTCATGTTGTCTATGTGCAGCATTTTCTTTATACAATCATTTGTCGATGGACATTAACATTGGTTCCATATCGTAGCTATTATGAACAGAGCTGCAATCCACATGAGGATGCATATATACCTTTGACATGAT